>NC_056738.1:40068304-40183304 GCF_019279795.1 Protopterus annectens
ACAGATTCCTGTACTTAATTATGTTACTGTTCAGCTTACCCTCCATTCTTCTCCTCCTACTGTGCTGTCATCCTACCATGACTTAATAATATATCACAACATCTTTACAATCCTGTCCCAACCACCTATCCACACTTCTTCTTTACACTCTCCACACATCGCACCAAACCTATTTAATATTGCCCCTCACCTTTATTCCAAATATAGGCTAATTAACTACACTTCAACTCAAACTAAAATAAAATTAAGTGCAAGAATCCTCTCCAAAAAAGTATTCATTATTTCCCAATATGCTAAAATCCTTCTACGAGGAGATATTTACCCAAGTTCTGTCCCTACCTATCACAATGAACACAGAGCTAATTCTTCTCCACATACTTCTGTAACTCCACAACATCCAGTCCCCAACCCTGGTGGTCTAATTATTTTCTGCAATAAATGTTAGAAGTATAAGAAATTAAATGGCTGAACTACATGCCTGCATCACCCAACATAAGCCTGATGTTTTTACTGTAACTGACACTTGGCTTAAACCCAGCATAAACGACTCAGAAGTTATACCTCCTGGCTATAATAGTATGCATAATGACTGTATAAAGAGGAAATGTGGTGGTATTACTTTAATATTTCCCAGTACCTACCACATTTCCCCTTACAGCAAACCAACACCAAAGTTCAGTTGAGTAGAGCTTTTTATTGCTTTACTCAGAATAAACAATTATAAACAAATATGCATTATTGTCATTTAACATCCCTCTTTGTGACAATACAGCTATACTGGAAGATATCCTACACTGGATATCCATAACATTTCCACAAGAAAAAAATATTACTAGGTGATGTGAATATCAGTTGGTTGGACATAAACTCTAACTCCCCTACATCTAGCATGCACTTACATGGTTTCACACAACTTATTAATAGCCCCACACATTATAGCAAGGCATCAAATTATCTACTGGACTGGATCCTAGTATCAAACCCTAGGAAATACTCCACAATAGGTACAATGTCAAACTCTCTCAGGGATCATCTCCCAATCTACACGACTAGATATCTCACATATCCAGTTAAACAGCATATTTGTAAAACAACACATAACATTTCCAAGTTTAACCCAGAAATGTTAATTATTAATCTTTCATCTACTAACTGGAACTTCCTAAAATCCTCTATTTAGATGATGCTGTAATTGAATTCAATACAACTTTTCTAAATATACTAAACAGCCTTGCACCTCCTAAAAGGAAGAGACTGAAAACAAAGAATACAATTTGGCTATCCAAAATGAGTAGAATGCTAGTTCAGGATAGAGAAAAAGAATGGGAATAATGGCATAAACGTAAAACACCTAAATATCTTAAAAACGTTATGCTTCACAATCGTACTAAAAAGCAAATAATTGAAGACAAAAAAACAATACTATAATAACTTTCAAAATAATACTAAACACAACCCTAACAAATTTTGGATGTCCATTAAAGGAATATTACATCCCTGCCAAAAATTCAAACCAAACCCCTCTCCCAATAACCCACCATTCGAAAATGCAAAACAGTTGAACTCTTATTTTATGGATAGTATAGCATCTCTAACCAAGAATTCCTCGACGCCTAATCCCAACCCTGGCCAACAGCTACAGATCACCATATTCACTTTCACCTTCCAACCTGTGCCCACATCCTATATAACACTACTCTTAAATTTAAACTGTGCTCTTCTTCAGTTGATGACCTTCCAAGTGAGTACATAAAAATAGCAGCAAATAGCATTGCTTTTCCTGTCTCAAGCCTTATAAATAGGTCAGTCCAGGAATCCAACATCCCCTGTCTCTGGAAAAAGTCACACATTATCCCTCTGCACAAAGAAGGAAACTCAACAGACTTGAATAACATTAGACCTATAGCAATCTTATCTCCCCTCACCAAAATACTTGAAAAATGTATTCAAAAAACAATTGCTAGACTATCTCCTTCATATAGAATGCCTATCCCGTACACAGCATGGCTTCCATCCTTTCCATACTACTAGCACTGTCCTTCTAACCTATGTAGATACTGTCAATAAAGTTAGCGATAATGGAAAACTAGTCTCTTCTTTATTTCTAGACTTGTGTCTAAAGCCTTCAACACAGTTTGTCACAGCAAACTTCTTCTTCAAATGTCCTCACTAGGTCTCCCTCAGCCCAACCGTCTGTGGTGCAAAAGCTACCTGTCCAGTAGGTATCAGTACGTAAAATGGCACTCCATGCTCTCTCCTTATCTCCCATTCACCACTGGTGTACCATAAGACTCTATCCGTGGTCCCCTCCTCTTTAACATTTTCACAAATACTCTCTATACTTCCACACAACAGGCCACCCTAATAGAATACACAGATGATTCCACTTCCATTTGCACATCTCACAACGTGGCACACCTCCAAAAAATTACTCAGGAAGCTTTAGCATCCAATGAAACATGGCTTTATAACTCACAACTCATGCTCAACACAAAAAAGACCAAACTATTATTTTTTTCCCTAAATCCCTCTCTGAGGAAAAAACTAAATTTAAAGTCCTTTCTCTTGATAATGTAACCATTGAAGTCACTTCTCATAGCAAACTATTAGGGGTGATAGTGGATGATAATCTTACATTTGACCTGCATATACAAAATAGTGTAAGAAAAACTCATCAAAAACTAGGGATGCTTTACAGAACCAAAAACTTTCTTACTTATGCAACTAAAACTGCACTTACCACTGCTTTTGGTGCAAAAGGAGAAAATAAAATTTTAAAAAAGAACTGACATGATAAATAAACAGGAGTCTCTAGAACAAATGAAAGCCCTAGCAAAACAATGCAACAATAAAGAACTTCAAAAGAAAGTAAAACAAAATATAAATACAGTAGAAATGCCTTACAAATGGCTCACTGACCTGAGGCAAGGCACTCTTATTTCTTTACTTTTACAGATAGTTTTTTTCTTGAATGCTGGATCTGTTTCTTGGCTCAGCCCACTCTGCTTGGCCTCACTCCACTCAAGCTCGCTCCACTCCCCTACCTTACCCCCATTCCCTCCCACCCCTTCTTTCCCTACATTTCTACTTCAGTAAACTCCTCCCCTAGATTAATTACCAATTTAACATCTCATAGTATCACTCCATCATATCACTTACTATTTTACTAACCACTCCCTCTTCCAAGTTAGACTTTACCACAACTCCTGGCTTAGTAATCTGGAATCTCCTTTTTTTCCGCCCAAAATTTCTGAACCATGCCAAATTACCTTAAGAGTCACCATGCTTGTAATAGCTCTCCTAAAATTATTAGGCATTCTAACTCAAGCCACATCACTTACATGCCAGGTGCCTCCCTTTTGCATAAAAACCTCAACCTAGTCCCTACTACAACAAACCCACACAGTTAGTTTTTCTAATACAGCATCCTCCCTATTCAACCTTACCAACACACACTTTGCAAAAATTCAAATCCTATCCTACATCAACAAACAAAAGGTGATAATCCACATAATACCTAAGCATACCACTAAATCCAACCATTCCTTCTTCTCTTAGATATTCTCCTAAACTTATTCAAGTGTGGAGCTATTCATCCCAATACAGGATCTGCTCTTCCATGAACCTCCCTCCAATCTCACTCAACAAAATAACTATTATTTATTATATTGAACACACGTAGTATCTGCAACAAAATTACTGAATTTCATGCATGGCTTTCACAATACTCCCCTGATGTAATAGCTGTAATGGAAACCTGGTTAAAACCTCATATTCTAGATAACGTTGGGTGGCACGATGCCAGGGCATTTCTATGGGCTAGGCTTTTAAAGACTCCAGGTCTATTAGCCTAGTACACACCTATGAACTGCAATCATTCCCCCAGGGTACAATATTTTACAAACTGACAGAACACATAAAAAATGTGGTGGCATAGCCTTAATCTACCGTAACCATTTAACAATAACCCTTACCTCTAAATTTGTCCCCTCTTTTCAAAGCATTGAACTAATCATAGCAACCTTACAAATAAATACCTCCAAAAAATTAAACGTTGTAGCTCTGTATATTCCAACAGGGCAAAACCTCTCTATATTAGAAGACTTTCTTTCTTGGACAACACAAAATCTAGCCAACGAAACTATCATTCCAGAAGATACTAACATTAACTGGATAGATCTAATCTCTGACTCCCCTATAAATAGCATACAACTTATCTCCAGCCCTACACAAATGCAAAATAACCAGCACTGCTTAACCTTAGACTGGATCCTAGTCACAGATCCCCATAAATATTCAAACACTGGTACCTCCCCTAACATCCTAAGTGATCATTCACTGGTATATACCTATAAAACCCCGATTCATGACCTGAAACCTCATACTTACAAAACATTGAGAAATCTGGCAAACTTTAACCAACAAATATTTAATAATATATTAAAATACATGAATTGGACTCCACTAAAAACATTACCTTTGTAAGAAGCAGTTAGTCATGTTAATAAAGTCTTCTTAGATATCCTTAACAGCCTAGCCCAGTCCGAAAAAAGGACTAAGCTAAACCATGCCCCTTGGTTAACTAAAGCCACCAAACAACTATTAGTCTCCAGAGACTGAGCCTGTAAAGAATTGCACAAAAATAAAAATAGTCAACAAACTCAAATCAAAACAGCTATGGAATATAGCAAACAATTAGTAATCACAGACAAAAAAAAAGTACTTTTCTCAAAAAGTATCCAGCCAAGCAAATAACCTTAACAAATTTTGGAAATCTGTCTCCTCACTCCTTAATTCTGGAACTTCAGAAAACCAATCACCAGCCCCAGACAAAGAACCACATGAAAAAGCTCAAATGTTTAACTCCCATTTCATCGATATTATTGTAAACCTTATAAATAGCTCTCTATCTAATACCCACTCTAGCCTCACAGACAATCCACACCCTATAGATGTAGCTCAGGCAAAACTCCATACAAAGAACTCCTCTCCTACAGAAACATCAGTAAATAACCCAACAGCCTCTTCTTTCTCTCTACATGTAGTACCCACCTCGCTAGTGCATAAACCTCTTAAAAAACTAAAACGATGCTCCCTATCCGCTGACAACTTTCCCTCAGAATATCTCAAACTTGCTGCAGACACGATAGCCTACCCTGTCAGCATCCTCATTAATAGATCCATCACAGAATCCAATATTCCCAAACTCTGGAAAAAATCCATCATAACTCTATTGCCCTAAGGTGGCAAAACCAACAAACTAACCAAATACTGACCCATCTCTATCCTCTCCCCTCTACCCAAAGTATTGGAGAACTGTATTCACACACAAGTAATAACATATCTCACTGAAAATAACCTCCTTGCACCGAAACAACATGGTTTTCATCCGGCACATAGCGCCACCACTGCTCTTCTCTATTTTACAGACACTATGTACAGAACCTTGGATTCTGGACTGGTAATATCAGTAATTCTATCCGACCTATCAAAGGCTTTCAACACAGTGTCACATCCCAAGTTACTATAGCAACTGTCAATAGTAGAATGCTCTCAATCCACCCTCAAATGGTTCTCTAACCAGTTAGTCGATAGACAGCAGGGTGCCAGATGGCAAGTTAGCCTGTCTGAATATCTAGTTAATAAAATAGGAGTTCCTTAAGGGTCTATTCTTGGGCCTCTCCTTTTTAATATTTTCATAAATAATCTGCATATTGCCTCCCTTCAAAGTATGTTCATCCAATATGCAGATGACTCCACCATCATCTCCTCCTTCAATAATCTCCAAAACCTACTAAGTGTAACACAAAATGCCTTTATATCCATAGAAACCTGGTTAAATGAAGCACAACTTCTATTTAATCCTAAAATATCTAAGCTATTGCATTTCTCAACTAAACCAGTCTTACAAGATGTCAACATATACTCACAAGACAGCACAAAAATTGAAATAGTAACACATGCCAAACTATTAGGCATTACTATATGCAACAAACTTACCTTTGAACAACACATACTTAGTACAGTAAAAAACACGTCAAACTTGGCAGACTCTATAGAGACAAACTTTACATGGACAAGCCTACCACTTACAACTAGCCTCCTGCTCCTATCCCATTTATATGGGGCCCCCATTTTCACCAACCTCCATCAGTCTCTTAAAAATAAACTCCAGTCATACTACTATAAAATTGCCAAATTAGCAGCTAGCATACTTTACCGAACACACCACTGTCAGGCCTTTAAGGAATTAAACTGGCTTGAATTCCAACCCTACGTTGATTCCACCCATCTAACTACGTTGATTGCACCCATCTAACTCCCGCTCACAAAATAATTCACAAACCAGATATCTGCCCTGCCCTACAGCACATCCTACAGCCATATTTCCCATTCCATGATCGGTGATCCACTAATAAACAAAGTTTAACCACTATCAAACCCAACAAAAGAGCCGTTCAGAACCTTTACTCCTATGCCAGTTCTAGGATATGGAACAATGCCCTTCCCCTAGATATTACCCTCCTAGACTCATTAACAGCATTATCTTTGAAGAAATACTTACTCAACAATTAGATCTGTTCCTGCGCCCAAAACTATAGGCCACCATAAATTATCATATATGCATCTTTTTTCTTCCTATCCCCCTATTTTCTTTTTCTCTGTCTTCTTACCAATCTCATCATTAAACAATATACTTCCTCTTATTCTCTCTTCACTCTTCAGCCACTATAATAATGTAACTTTTTCCCACACCACATTTCCATTTTATATTTTTCCTTTTTGTACCTTTCTTGTTGAATACCTACACGCCTTAATATCCCCTTATTTTTCTTTTTTTTTTTGCACTATCTCACTCCTCCCTCTCTCAAAACTTTATAATTCAACTGTTCCTGTCCATACTATCAATTCAAAAGTTCTTTTAAACACACCTTGATAAATCATATGACAATTTTTGGCACTTTGTGGCTAGTATATTTATTATATGTATATAGCAACTCTGTCAATTGTTGACATATGTATATGCATATAGTAACTCTGTCAATTTTATTAACACCTGCTGTAGTACTTAACCTGTATAATTTGCTTTGTTAGAATTGTTTAATGCCTTTAACTATGTATATCTTTTAGTAGTGGAGCTTTTCTTTCCAGACCCCCACTAAAAATGGGTTCCTGAACCAGTGGACTTTCCCAGTCAACAAATGTTAATTAATAAATAAATAAATAAATAATAAATAAATAAATACTTACCTCCTTCCGACTTTTCTTTATGATGCTCCCATCCTTACTAATCTTCAAGCTTCACAAAAACTGAAACTTGAATAATGATATAACAAAGCTGCTAAATTTGCAGCACATACCCCTTCCAGAACCAACCACTGAATAGCCTAAATTGGTTAGCCAGTAATTAAAAACTCCTGTCTGTCTATAAACCTAGCAAATCTGCTGGGTATTGTATATTCTTGTAGAAGGTCGCTAAGGCCTTGAACTCCTTACCTGTATTCATCAGGTCTATACCCTCCGTCCCATCTTTCAAAATCACTCTGAAAGACATCCTAGCTAAAATCTGGCTCTGTTCTTGCAGAAAACCAGGATAACCTTTATCCCTAAATGTGAACAACTACATTTTCATTCCTTATACCCCTTTCTCTCCCTTCTTCACTTACTTCGTTACTGCTATCGAATTCTCTTCTCTGATTTTCTCTCTAAATATTCTATAAGCTTATTTTTCCTTCACTTCATATTGCAATTCCTGTTTGTATTATACTAACTTACCTTTAATTTCTCTACAAACTGTATAACATTTCTCAAAATATTAAATGATTGGCATATAGCTTGTATCATAGGATCATAGGAAGTTACTAGGCTGTTGGCCCTGAGGTCCTTATAAGCCTAGCCAAGAGTTTAGCCCATGTTTAGACAAGTCAGCACCCAAAGCCCCTGTCCAGCAGGGACACAGGCGGAATCCCAGGGGTGAATTTTCTGTTTCCCATCCAGTTATCCAGGTTGCGCTTAAAAAGTGATAATGAGGTACTCTGCTTGATGTGGAGAGGAAGTCTATTCCATAGAGGGGAGAGTCTCTGGGACACAAATCTGTCTCGCCAACAAGCTCTATTGATTTCACAGACCAAGTTGAGGTCATACTTATGGGTTACTCAAGTGGAGCTTGACTTGTGGATATGCAGCAGTCCCATCAAGGTGGGGTCTGAGATTGCTTTGTATGCCAGACAGAGGTCACCTCTCAGGAGTCTGTATGAAACTGAGTAGAGGGACAGGGCTTTTAGCCTATCTGTGTAGGGTAGATGTTTGAGGCCCTGGATACTCCTGGTGAGGAACATCTGTGGTCTCTCCAGCTGCTGTATGTGCTTTGCAAGGTACATGCCAAAGGGGGCATTGTACTCAATAATTGACCTTATAAGGGAAGAATACAGGGATGTTATGACCTCTTTGTCCCTGGATGAAATACCCTTACTTATGAGGTGAGCCATGTAGAAAGGTTTCCGTACAACAGAGCAACATGGTGGTCAAATGTCAGGTTGCTATCAACCTGGGTGCCCAAATCCCTCACTACTGATTGCATACTTAGGATGTTGTTATTAATGTGATAATATGTGGGGACATCACTGTATCAATTCTTAACCAATGTTTTGATATTATGACTAATTTGTTTTAATTATTTAAACTGTGTATGTTTTTGTTTTATTTTGAAGATTGTAAAATTATTGTTCTTAATATGTTTTGTAATAATTTGGAGCTTTTCTCCATGGGCCTCCACTCAAAATGGGTTTCTACCCAATCGGACTTTTCTGGTAATCAAATGTCAATAACTAAATAAATAAATTCCTTAAAAAATCAGCTGCATTTCTGTTTCTTAAAACAAGAGACATGCTTGAATAAGTGTAAATGACAAGGTAAAGCATGACACAGATTGATTCATAGATTCCCAGAATTTAGTAGGCATAGTCAGCCCATGAACCATAATTACCTTGCCAAACAGCCATCTTAATAGGGTACCTCCTACCTTCGGGAGAGAAAAACAGAACCAGGATGGATCCCTGGGCTCCCATCCACTCATCAAGGTTTGCTTTAAAGGAAGTGAGGGTATCTCTCTGCTTTATATTTAACATATGATTACTTTGGAGATGGGGGCAGGGGGCATTGAGTAGTCCAGTCTTAATTATTAGTGGTTGTGGAATGATTTGTTTTGAGGAGATGTAGAATATCAACAAGGGCTGGGTCTTTAACAGCACAGAAAAGTCAACATAAGTAACCGTGCACTGGTGTGTAACAGACTGAGTAGAGGAACAGAGTCAAGAGCATCTTGTTAGCTGACAGTCTTTGGTCCACTGATCTTTCAGTAAGAAACCTCTGGGTTCTTTCTAGCTGGGTGACATGTTTGGGTAGATAAGTGTTAAAAGGGGCATTATATTCTGCAATGAGTCTGATCAGGGCAGAATATAGAGGAATGATAACTTCTTCTGACCTGCACGAGATACCTTTGGTTATTAATTAGGCTACATAGAAGGTTTTCCTGGCTGCTGCTGCCATATGGTGGTGAAACAGAAAATTCTTTATGAAGCTGAAGAGATATCTAATGATCATATAGGTCAGGAGTGGAGTGCTATCTGTTTTTAAACTGCCATTGAGATTTGTTTACCAAGAGTGACAGTACTACAGTCCACTCTGGTGGTGTAGAGGGATAAAACCCTAGCTACAGCCCAGCTGACCCGGGTTTGATTAGTGGCTCTGGCAAATGATGGAGGGGAAAGGAGGGATGGGTGTTTCCTGTTCTGGCAGGGAGGGTGTGGGTGCTTGTCAATGCCACTCCTTATGACAAGGTGTGATCCATAGAGGGGAGTTGCCCTCATACCTAGTTGAAGAGCATGAGGGGTGAGTAAGGGAAATTTAGAAGGAAAAAAAAAGAATCCCTCAGAATGAAAACACAGACACCAATCCCCCAGGACATCCCTAGGATCCAGAACCAACCCCAGCAAATATCAGAATAGTCCAGGGGTAGTAGAATGACTGGTAAACATGGCATGAACATGGGGCACAAGGGACTTGGGCTGGTACCATGAAGTCCAATGGGACCAAAAAAAATTCTACTACACTCTGCTGATTTGTTTGGTTTAGTTCTTGCTCGAGTAACTGGGTATTGGATACTGAAAGAATGATAGCACTCAGTTTGCACTCATTGACAAATATAGTTAGCCATATGGCAGGGTTAGAGGTTTGGAGCTAGGAGAAGTATGTATTGAACAGGTGGGGTCTCAGTACTGAACCCTGAGGTGGCACAGGTTTATCAGTCAGTCAGTTTGCTATCCATCTTACAATATAGGGGTTTTACATTTAAGCCTTTAAACTTATTTACTATTCCAGCCTGGGAAATAGTGTCAGAGGACTTGGCCAGATCCAGGTATGCTGTGTAAACTGCATAACCACTATTTGTAGATTCAGTGACTTGTCAAAAAATCTTACTAAATTAAGTAGACATTATGTCTCTTTGACAAAACCATGTTGTTGTGGGTCTAGAGCAATACATTTTTTTTATGTTTGAGCTTATGAAATCAGGTATAATGTGTTCCATGGCTTTGCAAACTAGGTTTGTTAGGCTGATGTACCCGTAGTTCCCAGGATCTGAGGTAAGACCAAGTTTAAGAATGGGGAGTAAAACAAACCCAGTGCAATTATAGGAAAGGTTCACAGAGGATGTGTTTGATGCAGGTATATTATCAGGGCCATTCATGTGGTATTTTAAGCTTCAGAGAGTGCAGCTGGGACATGTTTTATAATAATCTGGAGGGAAGGGACTCAGCAATCTGTTAAGCTTCAATGATTGCTTGTGGTTTGAAGTTGACAATAACTGTCTTTACAATATCTTTGAGGATGGGGTGGCTAATCTCATTCTGAAATAGTTTAGACTATCACTGAGTGTTATATTGTAATTGTCTGATGTAGTTAAATAAGGGTTTATGTTTATCTTTGGCATATGCTAAGCTTAATTCATGCTTGGCTTTAATCTTTGTACAGATTTTTGCTGTGCTTTTTGATAGTTTCTAATGTTGGCAGATTTTAACCTACAACAGGCCTTAACTAGCTTTTTATTATATAATTTATTAATGCTAACAGTCCAGTAAAGTGGTTTATTTGTACATTCTCCAGTATATTTGGTTTTGCTCAGGACCACCTGGTTTATGCTGTTTACTAGACTGCAGTAAAATTAATTAACATAAGTTACAGCTGAAGCTGCATGGAGGCTGGAAATCTTGCAGCTGAATTGTGTAAACTCATCATATAGTTTTAATAGATTTTTAAGTCCTTAAATTTAGAGTTGATAATTTTGTCATATATAGGAGTCATAACAGAGATGATTACTGATATGTGATCAGATATGACCAGAGATGATGACATTATAGCAATAGTAAAAGTAGATGTGATTTTGGAGAAGACATGTTAGCACATGGTCATTTACAGTTAAACAGTCTTTAACAACAGTTGAATGAATTATAGGGCAGCAAATCTTCCATGTACATTTTTACATGATTTTGGCTGGCTGATTAACTGTGTTATACCTGTCTGAAATATGATACTTTTTACAAAACCTACAAAGATGTTACAAGTAAAACTGGTAATTACCATTTCCAAGCTGCACAGAACCCATTAACAAAGGCTAATGGTAGCTGTTTTGAAAGAATACGATGCATTCATGACCTGACCATGACTTGGATTTCGGAACATGTATTCCACGGCATAGTTCAGCTTGCACTACACAATGCACTGCTGCAGTACACATAATTGTGCAGTGCTGACTGCCTACCTCATAACTATTATCATGTCTCCTTGATGACATGGTATTAGGTTCTGCTATGTGCTCCAAGACGTTCCACTTATCAGAATGTGTAACAACATTTGCATGAAGGAGAGCTGCACAAGCACTGTCTACTAATTTAATGTTCACTGGTTCTCATTCAAAGATGCTCTCTTCTCTCCCTAACGTATTATAATACCTTCTTCATTTTTTTATTTGCTAGTGTCACCACTTTCTACCACTAACCCACAGACTAAATGCATTGACATTGATATCTAGAGTCTCTCCCCTTCTATTACAGTGCCTATAATGTCTTTAGATCTACTAGCAATCGTGGAGTACTATCAGTATATGTCACAGATATCAACAACTCACAAGAGATTCCTTGGGACACCAAATTTGAATTCATAGATGTCCAAATCAGCCTAAACGAGATTAATTAGCACTTTACAGGCAGGTAATGAGCAACTTCTATGCCCCCCTATGAGCCTAGTGCCTATCTTAACACCTTAGTTGAAATCCCTTTTAAATACATCACATTTCTACTGGGGGACTTTGACTATTCCTTAATGCCCAGTTCTTCCTTGTTATTATAATTGCTAACTCCCTTGCACAATTAGCTAACCATTCTATTGAGGCCCCAAAACTCTTGATCTTGTCTTCACAAATATAGACAGTGATTGTTTCATAGATATCATCTTCCCTTATTAAATAAGACCATAAGTCTGTGACCTTTCTTTTAAAAATGGTGGTACTTCCCTTAAGATATTAAGCAGTTTACTGATTATCAGTGCCAAATATGGCCTATCTGAGCCCTGCTTATGCTGTTTAATCTAAGCCTCTGCAATGGTTACATTCCTGAAGCCTGGAAAATAGCCATTGTTATGCCATTACACAAAAATGGCCCAACCATGAGCCCTGGTAACTATATACCCTTAGAGTCAGTAGCCTCATAGGTAAAGCTAGGGAACATATTGTCTCAGCCCTCATTAATTCAGACATTGGAAAGCTGTTACCTGGACCTAAATCAATTTAGCTTTGTCAAAAGGGGGTCATGCCTCTTTGACCTCATTCTTTTTTATTTTAAAGTCACTGAAGCAGTGGCAGGACATACGTCATATCTGAACCATTCCAGTGCCTTTGACACTATTTCCCATGCAGGCATTATTGACAGACTTGTAAATATGAATATAAAACCTTGTAATGTGTGGTGGGAACTGGTTGTTTGATAGAACCCTTGTCGTCAGAGCCATATGTGCCACTCTTGAAAGCAAAAAAAATTACCACATGTTTACTACAGGGTTCAGTGCTGGGCCATTTCCTCTTTGGCATTGATTTCTCATACTTTTACACCAACACTTCTGACTTATAGTTATCTAAATTTGCAGATGATTGCAAATTAGGTGCTATTATTTGACTTTATACTGACTCACAATTGATCCATCATGGGTTATACTTCATTAACGGAACAATTAAAGGTGAAAATGTAGAGTTCATTTCGCTAATCAAAGTATTTCTATATCACACCATATGGACAACACCTCTCCAAGCAGACAATGCCATAAGGGGTCTAGGCAATCTTGTTGGTAGTTCCACATGTCCTGACCATCTTGTCTCTGCAGTTGTGAAGAAAGCCTTATAGTTGGCACAGCTAATCTCCAAGGGCATCTCTTCTTGGTCTAAAGAAGTCCTAATTCTCCTTTACTCATATCACATCAGACCGATTATTAAACATAATGCCTGTTGTCATGTATTTGTCTAAATATATTACTCAGTTTATGGGGCCTCGGAGACTTCTCACTAAAAGCATCCATGTTTTAAAAATCTTAGTTAATAGGACATACTGGCAGCCGGCTGTCTATACTCTGTCTCTTATAGACTCATCTGTTGGGAGCTCTAACTCTCCCTGACCTCTTATTCTCTCACAGAACAAATGTCCCCTCAAATACCAGGTTAAAGGAACTAAACCTTCATCAACAGCTAAATAAGACACATTGGTGTGATAGTTCCATATCCCAATGTATCCCCCCTTTCTGAAACAAACTTTCACTACATGTCAAGTAGAGTAGCACCCTTGCCACCTTCAGTGTAAGGCTAGTTAGTTGGATGGGCAGCATCAGATTTCCCCTTGGTCTGTCTTGTGTTTCCCTTCTTGAGTCTGGACAGAAGCTATAAATATGGGTTATTGACTAGGCTTCTATATTTTACAAACTGACTGCCTAGTACTTATGTATGAACCCATGAACTTATAGATGAATATGTAGTGATGGTTGTCTGGGTGGCCCTTTCACATCATGTATAGAATACTGCAATTCTTGTTGTTTATAGGCACCCCTTCTTACCTCTAGTGGTTTTGTCCAGGGGCACCTAATTCCTGTATTGTGAAAAAGAGGGCTTATTGCCTCTGGCTGTCCCTTCTGTTCCTATGGTGACACAGACTATTTGTTGTCTATGGCCCTCCATTGCCTGTATAGTATAACCTGATATTCGTTGTCCAGAAATATCTTTTCTCTTTGCTCAGTGTGAACCTGCACATTTTTTACATACTGCTGGGCTGATATGAGGAACATGCATCATTTAATTGCTATGTATGCAGGCATAGGCCTGACAGATGTGGGAAAACTAGATGCAGGTAAACAACAGAGCAGAATGCCACCTGTGGTGCTGACAGGCACAGATCCCCTGCTATGGTATCACATAGGGAGCAGTAAAAACACTGTGCCATGAATTAACAGAGAACAGGGTGAGCTGGGGTGACAGGAAGGTGCAGGGACAGCTTAATTTTATGAAGTAGTTTCCATGCTTTTTAAAATCTGGAAGAGGGCTAAACTATCAGAATGGTGTGCTCATCTGCATTTTTCACTCTACCATAGTCTTCTGCATGGAACAGACTGAAAAAATCTGTTATGCCTTCTTGTTCCATGCTAGTGCTGGCAAGATGGGAAATTAATAAACTGAACATGCTCATCCTTCTGTTTTTAGCAAGGAACAATATATTGTAAAGATCTGACACCTTATTTGCTGAGAGAAAAATCCTTCCATTAATCCTACCTCATGTACTTGAAATACAACATGAAGAAATACATACTCACACTGCATGCAACAATAAACACTTTAATGCCTAGTCCACTTTGCATGCCTTTCCCTGTGTATTTGGTATAGTGTGCATTTTAGTTAACAAAATGCTTATTTCTTCTCATCTCTCTCTCTGTCTGCTGAATTGTTGACAGCTTCTTAATTTTCCATTGTTTTTGAGCCTTGTGTCTAGTTAGGATGATTTCATCATACATCTATACTTTATTTCAGGGACACTGCTTTATTATGATTGAGAAAATGTCAAATTCCATTTTGCAAATATTAAAGCAGAGTTGCACTGGGTGTCAGCATGGCAGCATTTGTTTTTACTCATGTTAACCTTGATACTTTTGTAAGTCTCCTAATTTCTCTAATAAAACAAATATTATATTTCATTTAAGAACTTTGCATCCTTCAGAATTTTGGTACATGCATGCCACATTAGTAAATAAAATGCATTTTATTGGTGTGTGTGTGTGTGTGTGTGTGTGTGTGTGTGTGTGTGTGTGTGTCCATGTGTGTACCTGCAACATGTACAGGAACAAAGCACTTAAAGCAATTACTGCAGCAGTATTCTCTACACACCTGGAAATAACTGGGCGGTGCAGTGGTGCAGCAGTTAACGTTGTTGCCTCATAGCAAGAGGTTCTCCGGTTCGATTCTTGGCTGGTGTGCCTTCTGTGTGGAGTTTGCATGTTCTCCTTACATTTGTGTGGGTTTCCTCTGGGTACTCCAGTTTCCTCCCACATTCTAAAGACATATGTCTGGAACATTTCTCCCCGGGCCTCCGCTGAAAACAAACTCTGTAGAGCCTAGGTGGACTTTCCCGGTCAACAAATGTTAAATAAATAAAATAAGAAGAGTTTTAGAACAAGTGTCATAGCTCACCAGGAATTATAATTTCTAATGTACACATGTACACACACACTAATATATATATATATATATATATATATATATATATGTAAATGTTTGTATGTGTGTGTGTGTGTGTGTGTGTATATATATATATATATATATATATATGACATTTCATGAAAATGTCATAAAATCGAACCTTAAATCATTGAACATCGAATGTTCAAAAGTAAATACACTTACAACAACAAAAACATTTTTGCAGGGGGTGCAAGCCCACCTGCACCCCCACACACATGTGGGGCTGCTTCCCCCTTTGCTAATTATCAGTATCAAATATGAGATCATGCTGCAATGCAGAAATGAAAAATATCCCAAACCTGCTGTACAGTAATCTGGGTCAAAAAAGCCACTACCGCTTATTCGATCAGTTGTACCAGCTTTGTCACTATTTCATGTAAAAAAACATTGATGAAATGAATGTATATATATATATATATATATATATATATATATATATATATATATATATATGTATATATGTACATACATATATATCTGCATAGAAAGTTTGGAATTAAAAATGCACCAAATACACAAAGATAATTTAATTGCAAGCTTTGAATTGTTATCTAGTGATATAGCCAACACAACAAGTGTAGATGTATAGATGTATAGAACGGTATTAAGAATAAGCAGTTTTTGAAAGAAAACCTGGGATCTAACACATTGACCCCAAGGTTCAGAGGAGCATAGCATAAGATGTAAGCCTTATCTCAGATTTCTAGAAAGCCTAAGCCAATAACCTTCTTCCTGTTCTACCTTTTTTGTCATTGTGTCAAAGAAGTTCATTAATGTCATTTATGTGCTTTTCTGCTTTGAACTGTGGTTATTGTGGCTCTTCTGCCATGGTGACACCTGAGCCCTCATGTGTAAATACAACAAATGGCTGTCCAAGGAAAATACATCACATTGCCCTGATTCATGCCAGTTTGCCTCAAGTCAGATTTCAGGTACAGAACATGAACCATAGCATTTTATCCATAATGTGACAAAATGAGGTACTGCCAGCACAGCTAGCTGGAATTTTGTAAATAATTAAATATCTGTGAATATCAAACTACTTTATATAAAATGCTTGTATTACAAATGTATTAGAACTGTATGTCATGTGTATATCAAACTGCTCTGTACAGATGTTTGTGTTGAAAAGGCATTTGTAAAGTGTTTGTGCTTAAATGTATCTACAGTGTGCCCTACTGAAAGAGAACAGAAATGTACATGTACTATTGTAACTGTTTAAATGTATATGTTAACAGAGGAAACTGGAGAGTTAACCTCATTCCAGCAAACTTTAGAAAAATATCTGAAATGAAATTACTTTATAGGCTAGGCCATAAAGATGCCTCAATGCAGCCAGAGACACAAAGGCTATACTAGGAAGCTTTCTGTATTGTCTTCAAGGTAAACTAATTACTACTTTGGAAGCATGAAGGAATGCAATTGTTTTATGACTTCCAGCATCTGCCAAAGATCTGAGCAAAAGCCCTTGTATGAGTATTTCTATTGGTAGATGCTAAATACTGCCAGTTTCAGCCATGGGGTTTTGCCTGGGCACTAGAAGTCAGATGACCAGAAATTATGTCATTCTGCAAGCTATCCCAGCATTAATATTTCAGATATTATTTTGAGAAGTCTCTGAGTGAGACAGAGCATTCTGTCTGGGACCTAACAACAACAAGAAGAACCATTCACCATATGTGCCTTGCTCTAATGAAGTAAGTTTCTAGGGAACAGTATAACTGTCTTAGATACAGTCAGGAATATTGCAAAGCTTAGTTAAGATTTTGTTTTTCTTTATTTGTGTGAGCCTGTCCTACAATGTTATTTTAAATATTTCCTGTGGTTTTGAACTCTGATGTCGCTGTGAATATATATTTAGTATTGCCTTGTTCTTTTATTATTTATTATTAAATATATGTAAACCTTTCATTGTGTGCATAGAGATATTTAAGTTTTGAGTATACTTGCATTTTTATTTGGTGACACTGTGTGGGCCACTTCTAAGAGCCTTGCTCTTGGTCAAACTACCATTTGTATTAATATTAATATTACACTGTAAAATTGGACACCCATTATTAAGGACCATAAAGTAGCTGATAAGGAGTGACTGGTGGCAGTGGTAACTGCCTTATAATCTGGGCAGAAGGGAGTATAGCTAGCAAACCTCTGTTACCCTTTCCCAGGTGTGTGTGTGTGTGTGTGTGTGTGTGTGTGTGTGTGTGTGTGTGTGTAAATCAAACCTCAAAGAGTTGGTGTGTCAGCTACTTGGGCAGGGACAAGAAGCACTGGTTGGATAGAGAGGGTGCTGGAGGTCTTGGCTTGGTCACTCAGCTGAGAGCTCAACTCTATAGCTGTGCTAGTAGGGAGTCTTACTGGTGATATGGAGAAAGAGGGAGAAACCATCCCTGGACTGACTGTGGTCTCTATTTGCTCTTAAGGGAAATTGCACTTGATGCAGAGAGCTGCATCTGGAAATACTGTGTGCGTACCTATTATTCTCCCAGTGAACATCCCCCACTGTTGCCAGTGGTGAGGACTGAGGCTCCTTGATTACTGGTTGCAGTGGTGGGTCATCATGCTTAAATATAAAACATAGATCTACAGCAAGTTCTGATTTGTAGTAAGACATTTCAACACCAAGATTTTGTTTTGGGTACAGCTAAACAGGGACAGCTGTGACTTCTCTGGGCTAGTGTACTATAAATAAGTTCTTTTCCCTGCACTGCAGTAGGACATTGCATAGGTCAGTAACAGTGTGATCAATGCATTGCAGACAGTTCAGCTATTGCACAGTCTTGTTCCCCTGGACAGCATCAGCCACTTTACTTAATTAGTGTACAATAAACAGCCTTCACTCAACCTCTCTAACCTGTGCCTCAACCTGTGCATCCAGGTTTTATGTAGCTGAAGCATCAGTTACAGGGAAGACATGGCACATCAATTTTAGTTGGGCTGATTACAGAGAAACAGTTCTGTTGAAATTGTTTCTAGTCTAAGATGGCCTCATGCTTCTGAAAGTAAATGACACAATTCAAATTAGACTAAAAGAGCACTTTGAGGCACTATTGAACTTGTATCATCATTTAGATAGTGTTATCAAATCTGCCCACAGTCTTCTGAGATTTGCTTTCTGGCTCAGCTCTTCCACTTTAGAAATGTGTCCTCAAGTAGGCAGGAACAGCAATGCTACAAGTCCCACAAGCATACAGCAGGGGCATCATTTAGGTAGTAAATATTAGTAGTCACAAATCCTACTATCACTACGGAGTCTGAAAACCTGCAGTAAAATGGTACACTCTAGTAATTTTAGAATGCCATAAGGAATGTTTAAAAGAACATTGTGGCTCAAGAAAGAGTTAAAAGGAAACTGTGAAACAATGTGCAACATACCTACACTGTGTTTTCAAATAACTCTTTTAGTTATTTTTCCCCGATTCATTTCATAAATGTAACTATACGTGCAGCTCAGTGAGGGTTTTATCTTTCAGTCCTCATCCATAATTCAATTCACTGCAAATACATAGCCTTTGTACTTAGATAATTTTACAGTATGAATTTTGATTCACTGCTAGGAAAAAATAACAGCCAGTCAGAATTATCATAGTAAATGTTTCTATACATGCATTTTGTTTATTTATTTTACATTTGTTTACTGGGCAAGTCCAACTGGACACAGTTCCTTTTTCAGCAGAGGCCTGGGGAGAAAAACTCCATTACAAAATAGAATAGATATAAACATTGTAGAAGTTAACAACTTACAGGGTCATTACATGAGCAAACAAATACCATTTACACAATGATAGGATATAAAGATGTCAAGTGGAAGCAATACCATAGCAAATGGTAACTAAACACAAATTGAGTGAGTTACAATACAAGTAATTTCAAGAAAAAGAGTGGGGTAGAAGTCAGTAAGCAGTATCTGGTTATTTATACTGATGTTACTTTTAGCCTGGAGAATTACAGCTGCAAAGCCAGGAGTTGGCCAAGTATGTCATAAGTAGCTTTTTGAATTGTGCTATGAAGGAGCTGGAGGTAATGGAGGTTGGCAGTTTATTCCAGATTTTAGGGATGATGTTTGAGAAGAGTAATTCCCCAGCTGATTTGTTAGATTTTGTGGTGCCCAGGAGGAGTTTGTTAGTGGAGGACTCTAGAAGTGGCATATGGTTGTATAAGATTTTGGAGAGCGGGGACTTTATCGGGTTGATGAAGGATTTTGTGGGCAAAGGTTAAATGTTTATAGCAGAGGAGTTGAGGAAGTTCTAACCAATTTAGTTGTTTAAGAGCAGTACAGTGGTGAGACCTATGTGTGGCATCAGTGTCAAATTTGGCAATTTTATTGTAGCAAGTTTTCAGTTTGGTTAGGTCAGTTTTACAAAGGTTGGTCAGAATTGGGGAGCCATATAGGAGAGCTGACAGGAGGTGTGTACAGGCGGTAGTAACTTTTGTGGCTGTAGTTAGAAAATGTTTATGCCTATAAAGATGACCTAGTTTCTTATGAACCTTTTTAATGGTTTGAGCAATGTGAATGTCGAATTTCAAGTTGTTGTTAATTTTGATGCCAAGCAGTTTAGTAGGAGCTATTGTGGTGATGACAGTTTTGTTTTTGTATTCTGTAGTAAAAGTTGATAAGAATGGGGGAAATGTTGACGGACAGCAGACAAGGAATTTTGTTTTGTTGGAGTTCAGGATGAATTGGGAATTGGTGAACCATCTTTCTGCAGATAGGAAAGAGTCTTGGGTAATGGAATTGAGATGTTGTAGTGAGGGATCAGAGCATACTAATATAGAGTCATCTGCATATTGTATAACATATGCATGAGGGGTGGAAGTGTGAATATGGTTAGTGAATAGAGAGAAGAGAAGAGGTCCAAGGATGGAGCATTGTGGGACCCCTAAGGTCACAGGGAGAAGAGTAGAAAGGTGGTGTCGCCACTGCATGGCCTGTTGATGTCCTGATAAGTAGCTTTGGAACCAGGTGATAGAGGAGCTACTAAGGTTAAGGAAGGAGAGCACATTGATTAATTTAGTGTGATTTACCATGTCAAAGGCCTTGGACAGGTTCAGAAATATAACAGATACATATTGTCCTTGGTTTCTAAGGTGGTTCACTGTATTAGTAAAGGCCATTAGAGCTGTGGTGGTGCTGTGAAATGGGCGAAAACCATGTTGTGTGTTTGATAACAGTTTATGTGTGTAAAGGAAGTCCATGAGTTGGGTATGGATGACCCTGTCTAGGATTTTGGATAATGGTGACAGGATGGCAATTGGTTGATAATTAGTAAATTCTGTGGAATTGCCTCCTTTGTTATAAAGGAATAATGAGGGAGATCTTCCAGATGGTAGATCCTATGCCCTCAGATATTTATCTGTTTATGAGTATGGCTACTGGATAAGCAATTGCATCTGCTGCAATTTTCAGGAAGTCAGCTGGGAGGTTGTCAGCAGCTAAGGTAGTTGGTTTAAGTTTTCAGAGTAGTTTTCTTATGGTATCAATAGACACTGGTTGTAGTGTAAATTGGTTGGGGGAGTTTTGTAAGGTATTACTGGGCTGGGGAGCAAGAGGGACAGAGTTGTTGGAAATGTTCTGTGAATTTGCAAGGGCTTGGATAGTATCAGTAAAGTATTTATTAAACTGGTTTGCTATATTGTTAGAGGAGGTGGTTGGCGTAGGAATGGGGGTAGTTATTTTCCAGGTAGAAGAATATTACTGCTTCATCAATGCGGTCAAGGATGAGAATGTCACTGCCCAGCAGTGTGGACAGTCACATTTACTAGCAGCATTGGGAACAAACTGCCTATGGGGATGTCAGAACCCCAATGGCAAACACAGTACCTATTTTTTTATTTTCAATTTAACTCTTTTTTTGTGTCAAAAATCTATGTAATATATCTGTTTAATATAGTCATGTAGTAAAGCATTTTTGATGAAGAAAGCTGTTTTTAGGTTGCAGACTGAGTTCAGGAGAGTGAGTGTCCGAAGAAATTATTTGTGTGCTGTATGAATATAGAACATAGGAGATTAACATGTAATCTTCAAACAAATGAAGGTGAAAGGGAATGTAACAGAAGTTTTTCAGCAGTTGAGGATTTAGAAAAATATTACAAGGGTAGCAGCTTTCATTCTTTTGCTGTGATTTATTATCTTTAAGCTGCAGAACTCTCAAGGTGTCACCCAGTATCTCTAGTTCCCAGTTTAACATGTTATTTATGTAACAGCTGATCAAGGCATTCCTCAGTTTGTAGAGCTTTGATGGATAATGGGGAACGTTAAACCTGGTATTTGCCAGGAATGTATAGTCCAAGTAAAGAAAAGGATATAAGAATAGAAAGCAGAAAAGAAATACGATTTGGATCTGGGAGGAAGGGTTAGACAAATGTGATGCTAAATCCTGACAAAGATTCTAGCAATGAAAGTAACAGCAGAGGGGAATGAGAAGAATGGGGGGAAGGGCCCGCACTTACATAAATTAAGCAAAGTACGTATGCAAACCCATGAACAGCTAGCTGCATTTTATACTGAAAGAAAAGGAAAGGGGCAATCAAACAGAATCGTAAGCTGCTTCCTGCTGTGCCAATTCAGAGAGCTTGTCAGAAACCAAAGCAGGGCTATAACTACTGAAGTAAAGAAGTGGGAACTACCAATACCCCAGGGGAAGAAAATGATATTCATGGATTACCTTGTATAGAGAATGACATAGATGAAGGGGAGAAACCTGTACCTGTGCATCTATATCTATATCTATATATAGGTATATATATACACACACACACACACACACACACACACACACACACACACACACACACACACACACACACATAAAGACAGAGGAGAACATGTCATGGCCTCCACTTCATGTCAGTGTGCAGATGAAAATAATGTCGACCTGGGTGATCTCCAGGTAAGCCATGCCAATTTTAAGTAGACCAGTGGGAGGACAACGGGTCTACTTCAGTAGACCGACCGCTTATTTACCTGACACTCATTTGCCGGAGACGACAAGACCAACACCTTCAGAAGACTGACATCCAGAAGACTGACGTTTCACGTGAGATATATCTAAATTTGAGTCATATCCCAAGCCAGAGTTAGTAACCTGATTGAAAATGTGAACAAGGCTGAGTTTCTGTCCACTCTGGGCATAACCAAAGGCTGTTGGCATATTCCAGTAACCCCAGAATCCAAGAAAAAAAAGGGAGTATTATCTATACTACATGGAATCAGTCATTACAGCGCCTGCTTTTGGTCTCTGCTAAACACCTGTCATATCTCAGAGAGACATTTGTAGACCCCGTACCTGATATTCACCAGCTCAGCTGGGTGACTCAATATTTTCTAAAGATTAGGAAACCCACCTACCTAAATTTCAAACTGTTTTAGATTCCCTTTCTCAAGCTTTATTGACTACTAACCCAGTTAAGCATAAGTGAGGCATGATGAAAAATGCAGCTGGGGCTATGTAACAGGCTGAGAGTCAGAAAAAACACTGGTTGAAAAAACTGAAACAGTACAAAGATGACCATTGCCATCCAATAAGAAACAGGTTAAGGACTTTTTTTTAGGCCTGGCCAGGTGTTCTTATAATCATGTTCCTAATTTTGCTTCTATTGCCTGCTTTCTGACCAGAACAAGGATAATACTCTTTTGAAGGTTAAGTGGACAGTCAAATTAGAACAAGCCTTTAGGCACTTAAAACATATGCTGTGTGCAGAACCAATGGAACAAGTCCCAGGCATTTCCAAGGAATTCGGGCTGCAGACAAATGTCTCTAAAAAGGCAAAAGTGCAGTATTGTAGCTAAGGATGAGCATCTCATCGTTTATATAACACAATTCGGTAATGCTGAGAGACACTATTCAGCTATAAAAACAGAGAATGCCTTGTCATAAAATGTGCAGTATTGCACTGAAGTATTATTTACTGAGTACAAAGTGTGTGATACTCACCCACCATGACCACCTACAATGATTCGACCGTCAGAAGGATTGCAACCCCAAATTTTAAGATGGGCTTTCACCATCTAGCTTTATAGTTTTACAAGTCAACATCATAAAGATCACAGTCATTTGAAGACTATGGATTGTATCTGGCTTACATCCCACCTGACAGTGCAAGAACCATGTAGTATGGTGACTTCTGATGCTAGGAAGCACATTGCTTATTGTTGTGTTGGGTCTGCTGGTTAAACACTGCTTGGCATTCCTTTATGAAAAGAAGTATCTTAGAAGGTAAATACAGAATTTCTAAGTCTGAAGAAGGCAGGCAAACCAGGGTGGGATACAAAGTTTTTAACTCTGACGTAGGCAAGAAAATTAGAGCGAGGCAACTCTTCATGACAACTAAGGAACAATCATCCCCAGAAGTATGTCATGGTCAGTAGTTGATGAAGCCAGATCTGGACCTCTGGGTCAATAGAAGATTCTGAAGAAGTGTTTCTGAGGAGTTATATGTGAAAGATGAAGACAGTCTGGTAGGTGTCCCTAAAATCTGAAAAAATGGGATAGAAGCCATTAGTTGTATTGCAAAGAAAAAAAAACTAATAGAATTATTCCTGCCTGCTGATATCTGTAGATGCATGTTGTTTATTTTACTGATGATCTTTGAGAGGAAAAACAAACAATTTGTATAAAGGAATACTGAAATTGTGTTGACTGAAAATAGGCCAAATTGAAATGGACTTTGGAAAGAATCTGTGTGAACTGTTGTAAAATGGCTGGATTCTGTGGACTTATGTTCACAAAAGCACTGACTTGTACAGTTTCAGTTGAAACAAGCCATCAGTCACGGCTGGGTTTCTTCTCTGTTACTTCCCATAACAAAGTAACTTTTAGTTCATCCTTATAACTTCAACTTAAAACTAAAAATCTGGTTTCAGAGAACTTTTCTGTTACTACAAGCACAGCAGACTGCAACTATATATAGATATACACAGGTGTATATAATATATATATATATATATATATATATATATATATATATATATATATATATATATATATATATCTATGTGTGTGTGTGTGTGTGTGTGTGTGTATGTATGCATGTATGTACACATGCCTACACATATATAATACAGATTATATATATATATGGTTCTACCTGACTTGCGCAGAAGACCGACATCGGAATTCGGAGCACCAGAAGATCGAAATCGAAGAAGACCGACGTCGATCGAAGTGGCAGAACATCGACAGTGCAGAAGACCGAACGACGGATGACAACACCAACGCCGAGGATGCCGACATGGGGAAAGGCTGTGTGAGTATGCGGTAGTGACGGACGTTAGGGTGCGAGGCAGGTAAGTGTGGAGATTGACGGTCTGTGGGGATAGGGTGGGTTAAGTGAGTTAGGGTTAGGGAGCGATAGGGTGGGTTAAGTGAGTTAGGGTTAGGGAGGGTTAAGTGAGTTAGGTTAGGAGCGATAGGGCGGGTTAAGTGAGTTAGGGTTAGGGGCGGTAGGTAAGTGTGCGATAGTGACGGACCTTAGGGTTAGGTAAGGTTTAGTGTGGGCTTGTAAGGATTTTGGTGTGCTTGTGTTGTGTGTGTGGTTTGTGGAATGGGATGTGTTTTGTTTTTAATTGTTATTGTGGTGTGTGCAGTGTATGGGGTTTCGTGTTTGTGTACCGTCGGTTATTTCGTTGTCGGTTATGTGTGGTTTCGTGTTTATGGACTGTCGAATATGTGGTGTCGGTGATGTGGTTGTCGGTGTTGTGTGGTTTCGACTATGTCAGGTAGAACCATATATATATATATATATATATATATATATATATATATATATATATATATGGGTCAAGGACATATACTCAACTAATCAAATCACCGAAAGTCAAAATCACGTGCACAGAACAACGAAAACGGAAACACTCGAAAACACAGGCAACCGAATATTAGAACACCGAAAACAACAGAACGGCAAATATGTACAGGTAACACACACACAACACAAACACTCCAAAAATAAATTAACCAAACCCATACACTTAACATAACCCTACGACTAACCCTCCACTAAACCATCTTATCCACTTACCTTAACCCAACCCTAACACTAAAGTCTGTGACTACCACACACACACCTTACCCGCTCCCTAAGCCTAAAGTCCCTATCGCACACACACACCTTACCCGCTCCATAACCCTAAAGTCCCTATCGCACACACACCTTAACTGCTCCCTAACCTAAAGTCCCTATCGCGCACACACACCTTACCCGTTCCCTAACCCTAAAGTCCCTATCGCACACTTACCTTAATCCAGTCCGTAACCTCTGCTGCAACTATTTGCCATTCTGTTCATTTCGATAATCTCATATTCGCTTACCTGTGTTTTCGGTTGTTTCCATTCTCGGTGTTCTGTGCACGCGAGATTCACTTTTGGTGATTTGATTATTCGAGTATATGTCCTAGATCCATATATATATATATATATATATATAATCATAACCTTCTGTCAAAATGACAATTAATGAGTGCTACAATGAACAAAACCTAATCATCAAAAACAAAAACATGCACAAATGATAAAAAAACCAACAAACCACCCTGCACCCCCCCTGCTAATTATATATACTAACTCCAGGATTGCACTGCAGTGGGGAAATGGCTTATTCATGATGCCCAGTGCACTGTGATCCTGTACTGGCAAAACTGGTAAATTACAATTAGTTGATATGCAGTCAGCTGAACTGGCTGTACCAGAAATAGATGACTTTCCATTTTGATGGAAAATTGTGCTCCCATATACAGACACACACACACACCCACACGCTTACTTATGTATATGTGCTGCAAAACTGGCTGATGGAATTTAAGAATATAATTTAGAGGTTAGTCCTGCTGCAATATATTATACTGAGAGAGCCGCTGGTGTGCTTTTCTTTTTTTCCCATTTTCTTCTTTGTGGTTTGACCATGGAGTTGGTGTATATAATTTTAGGTGGTGTGGGGACTCCCCCCCCCCCCACACACACACACACATCAGGGGTGCAAGGGTGATTGCCCCCTACAAAAAATAATTTTTGAATATTTTTTTAAGGTTCATCACAATGTATATAACTGGTGATGAATGCCGAGCTAAAAAACTGATCTTCTCAATCGAACGGGCAACCCACCCTCTTCAAACACACACACACACACACACACACACACACACACACACACACACACACACACACACACACACACACACACACACACGCACACACATGCACACAAAACTCTTGACAATGTTTGTATGCAATTTGCAATAAATATTGGGCCCAAATATCTAGCTCTACAATTTCATAGGGACCCCCCCACACACACACACACAGCAAAAACAAAAAAAAAACTCTTGACATTTTACATACATGCTGGAGGATATAACTGTTATTTTACTGCATTTACCCACAATTATTTAGGTTTCTCTTCTCAATTAAGATTAACAGGTATGACTGAAGGTGGCAGAAGCCTTAATCAAATTGTGGTAAATAAACAACCCAACTCAATCTGTGATGCAACAGTTAACAAGTAAAACAAAAAAAACTGACTTGGATATGTCCACTGCAAACAAGTTCAGGTTTATTAAACACTAACTGGGTTTCATGCTGAGCTGCAGTTTATCAATGAAAACCTTTCATGTGGTGCTGCCAGGCATGAAAGCTCTATTTTTTAATAAACGTGAAGCTGTTTGAAATAGATGTATCTAAGATGATTTTCTTGTTGTATATGTCCAGAGGCAGCAGTCAGTTTTTACATTCCACATTTCACGTTGCCCAGTGTTTGTAATTGTAGGATTATTAGACACCATTTGGAAGCTGAAGAGAAGTAATACGGTGAGAGTACTTCTGTGTAAGACTGGAGAGTGAGAATTAGTACTGATAACAATGACCTTTTGTATACAGACACTGTGATATTACTATACTTTCACTATGAACACTGGAATGTTTGATGCAAATGGCAGACTATAAAGTACATTATGCACTGAACCCTGATAAGTATTCCAGAGTATGCACATCTAGTGGTCATGTCAATCACCATGCCCATTATAAATTGAGCATTGTCAACAGAAAGAGGTCCATTTGGGTGTAAGATGACAGTTGGAATCACTTTGGTAACTTGTAGTGATATAGTCATGCTGTAGTATGTTGATTATAAACACTGATGTAGGCATATGACTGCTGTACCCATCACAATGGGTCCACACATATATTATCAAGCCATAAGTGTACCACAACACTACAGGCACATACAGGAACTGATTGTTCTGATGCTGTGAACTACATTGCTGCAGTACCTTCTACAAACATGAGACACATGCAAATACTCTTATTCCTGATACTACCCTTTTGTAGTATGAATTGTGGCATAAAGGTGCACACCTTTAGGAAACAGATAAAATGGAGGTTATCACATACTTTCAAAGAGAGTGTCCTTCTTCAGACTGCCTGTAGATCCAAACAATTTTGCTTTTTATTCTAATAATGCTTCCAAATAGGCAATTTTCCCAAATCTTTGCAAAGCAGCCTAAAAATAACTGTGTACTTCTAAGACCATGCAAGTTTATACTTAGTAGCATATAGGCACATTAGGTCAGAAGGCATGAATGTGCATGGATTTCTAGGTTTTGCTGTGGTACACCTGTGGCATAAGGTGCAGCCTGCTACCTAAGCTTACCGTTGATGCCTCATTCACACGAGTTTGTGCTGGAGACTCATTGTTCTACTTCATGGGGAGCTGCACTGCAGAAATCATTTTGTAGGCATGAATCACAGATCACCATCTTGGTCCTTGTGAGAACAATGACATTTCAGCTGCAATTTAAGAGAATGACAGTTTCTGCTAGTGCCTGCTGGACAGCACCTGCATGGTACCTGAAGGTAAGGAAGATTATGCTCTGTCTCCTTCATGGCCATTTCAGGGACTACCTAATTAGCCCCCATGGTGATGCATTTAAAAAGGCTGATGCCTTGTATGGCCTGGCTGAGGATTTGTCCTCATCCATTGGCATGACCAGGATGGGGGAGGCATTGTTTTAATCATGTGTGACACAGCAACCCTGCTGAACACCGTGCATGGGAAATGGAGCATAGGCAAAAACAGCCCAAACAGTCTACTAAGCATTGCTTTTCTTTTTTTCTTTATCTTTTTTTTATACTTTTATGTATTCTGTTTTATTTTGTTGTAGGTTTGGGACTGTTGTTGCTTCTATTAAGTAATTGTCAAGCTCACCTTACAAATTAGGTCTGCTGACATGCAGCTCTTCTTTGTCAGGTAGAGGTGGTGATGGCACTGCTTGAGATATGCCTATTGCATTTTGTATAGGTCTCCCAGGGGCTCTGTTTTTGGGTGAGGGTCATGCAGTACCATGTCACAGTGGCTGCACATTAACTGTTATGGCCCTATGTATGCCTTTGTCATACTCTGTTTTTCTATCTTAATGTATGTTCAGAGGACACATCTTCCAGTCACACAGCTAATGCAGAGTATTATGGGATTGTGTCTGTTCTTCTAACATCTTAACTTACTGTTGTACTAGTTATCTGATATGGACTTTCTCTTTCAGTGTAAGCAGGGTGTGATACAAATCATGTCACCTTCATTCTGACACAGGAGAGGCTTCCAGCCAGCCATAGTTAGATCTCCTAACAAGGGCTAACATGTATGTTAAATTATTCAGTCCAATGTCAGGATCGATTCAGTTATGACAACCTTCCCACTTCATCTCCTTACTACATGTCTGGATCATAGATTCGCTCTTCATCCACATTCACTGTATCCTGACCCTGCTGGGGTTGTGGCTAAGGTGTATGAGGGTGATTAGGCTGGAATGCTTAAGAGGAGAGTGGGTTTGTAATGCACCTGCACTTCTTTAGGTGGTCCAGCTGTAGCAGGGGCAGGAGGTGAAGGCTACAGCGGAGAGAGAGAGAGAGAGAGAGAGAGAGAGAGAGAGAGCAGTTGGCAGATACTTGGCACAGGCGGAAAGCCTGGAGTGGATGGCAGATTCATTTAACTTGCCCAGAGGCATAGGTAAGGTGGGACAAAGTGGGTGGTATTGTAACAGTAGGAAGCTTCTTGCTACAAGGTACATTTGTATAAGTGGCTTACTGTAGTTTAAATGACATTTTATTTTGCTCTTCAGTTCAGGGAATTGAGCGCAGATCAGCGATTCAAGGAAAATAGATCTTGTTCATTCCAACTCTCTCAACTGTCCGTGATTTTGCAGAGCATCCCTAGTTTTGCCTCATATTTGTGTACTGTCCATTGTAAAAAAATTGATTTCCTGTTAAATAATTAAGCATTAAAATCAGTTAGCAATGCATCACATTAACGTTTCATACTTCTTATTGTTCAGAAAGTGCATGTTGATATAAAACCTTTTGTTCCATTAGCTTGTTAATGGCCCTTACTCCTCTCTGGAGGAGAAGTAACATGTCAGGAACAGATCTTTCTTTCTTTTACCTTCTTTTATTTTAAACTTAAAGTTGAGGAATGGCAGATTGAGGAATGGCACTGGCCACTGGATGGGCAAGCTATGGCTCTGGACTTGCCAGCCCTGTCTGCTCCTGTGCACTATCCTAACCCCCTTTCTTTCTCTGCATTTTTTTCTTTTCCTCTTTCCCTTCCTCTCACCAATAAATAGACCTTCTCTCCTCTCAAAAAGTTGCCCTCCTTCTCCGAACCTGCACAACTATATTTTTGTGACATCTGGTCACTATCCCACTGAGCTGCCACCAATATGTGATGTCCGGTTAATATCCCACTGAACTGCCACCAATATGTGATGTCCACTTACTATCCTGGGTCAGTAACTAAGGAACTTCAATATTCACTACTAACTTCATTGTGAAATTGTCACTTAATACCCTAATATAACTCCTTATTACACACTCCAGAGTAATGTGTCCCAGTTTAAGACCTCTCAACAGTCACACTTTAATATATTGAATCTCACACATCTAAACACTTCTGGGAAAGCCTGACACTGATTTCCATCTGTGTCCCCTCCCTCAGATGATACAGTTAAATGCTGCCACCAATCAAAGCATCTACATGCCCTTTCAAAGGGGTGTTCAATTATTAAAATTAGATATCAAAATAAATTATAGCAAATAACCTAAAGTAGCCAGGCTCTCAGAGTGGCCCAGGAATTATCAAAGCAGGTATAAGCACTCTCAAATCACTAAGGAATACACTAATTGACCAGCCACAATGTAAGGTAATAAAAATATTTAATAATGAACAAAATTATTAAAAATGTAAAACAGTAATTTCAATAAACAAACAGAATTCAATCACCAGGAAAATTAAATTAATACTGAAGGATATAAATCCAACATTTAGAAAAACTCTGTCTAATTAGCTGTAATTTCCTATCTAACTGAAGAACATTGTCCCTGGTCTAAACTAAATATTACAGCAGGGCAATGTCGGGCTTATAGTCCTTGGTGAGTCCTTTGGGCATCAACTATTCCACTGCTCAGTGTAACAACACAGCTGTCAACTGTCAGCACAACACAACTTGACTCAGCTTCAACAGGCTCTTTTTATAAGCTAGGTTAACTGTCTCAACTGTTCCAGTTCTTATTTTCATTTTACTCTTTGAAAATTGACAAACAGCTGTTCTTTTAATGTTCCTTCCTGTCTTTCAGTCTCTGGCAGTAAACACAGAGCATCTGAACACATTCTGATGGCATCATCTGTAGATCAGTTGACTCTGAGACAATCTGCATTTAGAATCTCATGTACAGGGTTCAAAGATGGCTGCCATTCTGTGAACACTGCTGAACTGCAGCTCTTCATATAACCTGAGAAAATCTAAACCCTGAAGTGATACCAAGAACTTTTTAACAACAAATCTTCGAAAAAATAATTATAACTTCACTCAACTATCCTGCAGGAAGAGAAAAAACTGAAGAATAAGACGATATTTAACAGGATTATAGTAGATTAGCTGGCTCTGAAGAGAGAATCAAACAAAGAAACCATTTGCTCTTTACACTTTAAGTTTCTGTACTGAGATAAAATGTCGAAAGAGGGAAAAAAATATGGACTCAACTACTACTAAAACAAAACTTTCAGAACTACAGTCACCGGAGAAAGATGTAATTTCCAAAAGACAAAAAGTTATAAAGCAACAGGAACAACAAAAGCCAGGGATTAAAACTAAAGCTGATCAAGTGTTAAACATGGAAGACATCAAGACTACTCTGTTACCCATTCAAGAAGCTCTGAAAGAACTTACTACCCAAATGCAAACGTTTGGAATTTCCTGCACCCAAATTCTTGAAAGAATGGACAAGACTGAAGCTCGGATATCAGAAAATGAAGATAAACTAACTTTACTTGCAAAAAAATCAGATACACATGATCTGGACATTCTGGCTATTCAAACAAAGATTACTGATTTAGGAGCAAGATCCAGGAGAAACAATATAATTATTAGAGGAATTCCAGAATCCATACAGTATAATGAGTTAATCCCATCTATAACACAAATACTTACAGTGCTTCTTAATGACTCTGACATGGTAAAAAGAATCTCATGTACAAACATGCATTGCAAAGTTGGACATGTAACAGAACACTGTTCAACTTTTTAAACATCCTGTACAAATAGAGTATTAATTAACATGTAAGAACATATTTACAATATCATAGCTAGTCATGCTGGCATATATTACACAAGTTAATCTGAAATTATGTGTAAAACCTCAGCCAGACATGCCAGCATGGATGACAGTGTCTAATTTCTTCGCAATGTTGCCCTATTTTTAGGAACAGTGTTTAACTGTGTGTATTCCTACCTATACACCATCACCTTCTTTTTACTTGTACTCTTTTTTTATTAGATGGACACCAAATGTTGCTTTGGATCAGCAATATCTTTCCATCTATAAATAGAAGCAAGAGTGACATATTGCCCTTCACTATAATCCAGAGTTGCTAGAATTCTGCCCTGGTCAGACTGTTCCAATTGTCCTTGGTCAAAGTGCCGTCTGAGACATACTTACTGTATACATATGTTTAAAGTATGTACATAAATGTGTAAGTAATTTGCCACACTTCTGTGATGGAGCGATTTAGTATTTTGAAGTTACTGATGCATTTAAGAAAAAGTGGGTATTGAAATCGAAAAGATGGACAAATAATGTTTTTGCAGACTTGCCATTATGACAACTGCTGAAGTAATCAGAGAAGCATTCTGCCATGCTTGACTTGAATTAATGACTGAAATGAGAAACAGAAGGAAAAGGAGTAACTACCCAAGTATCAGGGATTACCTCTTTAAGTATCACCACTTCAGTAAAGGAATGTTGGGTAAAAGGATAGTACTTTATGAACGGTAGTATTGAAGTTTATAGGGTACTGATACCATACCTTATTGAGGCACCCGAACAGCAGAAAGGAGGTCAGGCCTTAGTTAGTGGTACAGGTATAACTGCAGAGGGTTTATACGGTCGAAAGAAAAAACAAATTCAGAATGTTTATTTCCATAAAAACTACATAGATGGCAATTCTAATCTGAGAGAAAAATTACAACATATGAAATGCATTCTTTTTAAAAGGATTTGTGTGGTATGAAATGACATTACTCATTTGCTGAGGTATGTATTTTGAAAGTTGAAACAGTAAAAGGTATCATATCTTTGCCTTTTTCAGAATGGCTTAGAAATGTTACAAAAGGAATTTTAAGATTTTGTGTCTGTGACAGACATCTGTTTTCAAGTTTGTGGTGTAGGAAACAGAAAACTGACATTTAATCATCTGTGATATTTTACATCAATAAAAAGTAACAGCTTCACTTCATTTCATTTTCACTTAAGGCAGGAGATTAAAGGACAGGCTGTAAGTAAGAGACAGCTTGGTGAGACTAAGAGTTCATCTGCCTGAGCAGGATGGCTTGAACTTTCCCTTGAAGTTTTCAAAGACTAGGCTCTTAGCAGAAGAAAAGGCTGAGTCACTTACACATTACAGAGCTCTCCAAAGTGGTCCAGTCAGTGCCTTGGTGCTTAAAATCCAGACTTCCTGAAAACAAGCAGTTATTTGTGCTTAATGGTAAAGTTCTTCCTGCCTTTTGTTCATATCACTGTTGTCTGTATGAACAAAAAAGGACTATTAGTGTCATTCCCATTGTCATAATTTTAATGCAACATTGAATAAAGTGGTTTAACTCTTTTTTGGTTTAACTCTTTTTATTGCTTCATGTACAGTATTGTTGTGTTGATCACTGCCTCATGGAAGCTATTCATCTGAACACAGGCATGCATGGAAGTCACAGTAAGAGAAAGAGAGAGAAGAGACAAATACACACACACACACACACACACACACACACACACACACACACACGCACGCACGCACGCACGCACGCACACACACACACACATCTGCAATTGCACACACTCATCCAAGCATATATTAACAGCAATCCTGACATGAGTACTGTAACAATAATCCATGACTGGATGTGCGCATCTCAGGATTTACTCATGGTTGGTATTGTTTGATCACAAGGGTGAAGTCTAGTAATTAAATAATGTGAACCATGGATAAATCCTGAGATACCTACACCCAGGAGTGGATTAATCCTATTATACAATGCTCTACGACTCCAAAATGACAACAAACTAGGAAAAAGAATGTGAGCCAGATGAACGATCCACCAGAATGCTAAAATAATTAGAAATCCACTTCACAACATGTAAATACGATCAACCACTGACAAATGTATTTTAAGCAACAGAACAATCCTGCTTTTCGTCAGCGACACTTCGCCAACTTCATCAGAAGTTAGAATTTAAAATAACGCACCACTCCCCTGTTGAGATTGTACCCGTCAAATTATCTGGTGTTAATGCCTTTATACACCCCTCAGAAACGTAATACGTCAGCCTATGGAATGAGTACATTCAGTTAATACTAACACCATGCTATTATTTAAAAAAAAAAATTTATGATGTATTTGTATATATGGAATTCAATGTTCTTCTGCTGTTTCCTCAATGCAGATGCATGAAATGTGAACGGTGCATGCACTCAGCATATAGGTGTTGACCCTTGTACAGTTGGTATTTATTGGAGCTGTTAATGTTAGGGAAAAAAGTAAGCAGTATCAGGGTACCACATACATGCAGTTGCTTCCACTCATGATACCATGATACGTCATTTTTTTTAAATTCAGAAATTAGTATGCCTACAGTGTTTTGCTGCCCTGACTTGTGTTTGGCAGCTAGCATTCTGTAGCAGCATAGTTAATATTTATTTATTTTTTTATTTTATTTTGTTATAAATGCAAGGCCTGAAATTCCCACAGTAAAGAGCGAGTGTTATAAACAAAATGGATATAATAATACTAGGAAAACAAGTGTTGTTTTTTTCTATTATTACTATGTCCATTTGTTTTGCAATATTTGTACTGCTTCATGCAGGGAAAAAGAAAAGATGAGATGTTAGAATTCAACAGCTGTACTGAAGAAGTAAATATCCCTGTGACATGACCAGCAAACCCTTTCCTGTGAGTAATCTCGTAGCTTTATAATATACTTCAGGATAAGCTTCTTAATGTTCATTGTTGCTTAAACTGTCTGAAAAGTACATTTAGCATGACAGATTATTTGTGCTCCTGTATTGCTTAGCTGTTCAGCTTTGAGTCAGGGGTTGTTTGTGTATTGACTGGAGTAGTTAGGAGAGTTTAACTTTTGAAATGAAATGAAACATTGATATTCTTGGAAGACTGATATTTCAGGACTCCACATCTTGCACCATTACATTCTGCAGGGTCCACATCTTGTGATATTACATTTTGCAGGGTCCACATATTGTGATGTTACATTCTGCAGGATCTGCATCTTGTGATATTACATTTTGCAGGGTCCACATATTGTGCCTTTACATTCTGCTGGGTCCACATCTTGTGTCGCTACATTCTTCAGGGCCCACATCTTGTGTTGTTATATTCTACAGGGTCCACATCTTGTGATATTACATTTTGCAGGGTCTACTTATTGTGACGTTACATTCTGCAGGGTCCACATCTTCTGATGTTACATTTTGCTGGGTCCACGTATTGTGAAGTTACATTCTGCAGGGTCTACATATTGTGATGTTACATTCTGCAGGGTCCACATCTTGTGCCGTTACATTCTGCAGGGTCCACAGCGTGTGATATTACATTTTGCAGGACCCATATATTGTGATGTTATATTCTGGGGTCCACATCTTGTGATATTACATTTTGCAGGGTCCACATATTTTGATGTTACATTCTGCAGGGCCCACATCTTGTGCCATTACATTCTTCAGGGGCCACATCTTGTGCCATTACATTCTGCAGGGTCACATCTTGTGATATTACATTTTGCAGGGTCCACATATTGTGATGTTACATTCTGCAGGGTCCGAATCTTGTGATATTACAGTTTGCAGGGTCCACATATTGTGATGTTACATTCTGCAGGGTCTACATCTTGTGATGTTATTTTGCAGGGTCCACATATTGTGCTATTACATTCTGCTGGGTCCAGATCTTGTGCCGTTACATTCTGCAGGGTCCACATCTTGTGCCATTACATTCTGCAGGGTCCACATCTTGTGATGTTACATTCTGCAGGATCTGCATCTTGTGATATTACATTTTGCAGGGTCCACATATTGTGACGTTACAGTCTGCAGGTTCCACATCTTGTGATATTACATTTTCCAAAGTCCACATATTGTGATGTTACATTCTGCCAGGTCTGCATCTTGTGATATTACATTTTGCACGGTCCACCTATTGTGATGCTTCATTCTGCAGGTTCCACATATTGTGACGTTACATTCTGCAGGGTCCACATCTTGTGATTTTACATTCTGCAGGGTCCATATCTTGTGATATTAAATTTTGCAGGGTCCACATATTGTGACATTACATGACGTTACATTCTGGACAGTCCACATCTTGTGATATTACATTCTGCAGGATCAACATCTTGCGATACTATATTTTGCAGGGGCTAATTGGTGACAGAATCCAGTCTTACCCTTAAAAGTTGTACTGCAAATGCTAGTTTGCACAGTTTTCTAAACTTCCCAGGTTTCATCCTGTTTAATAGATACAGGACAATGTGTAGAATGTGGATATATGTCCTGGGGAGTACAGGCATAATCTCTACGTTATTTTTTCCTTCTTAATATACATTTTCTATCTTATCTCAGATTTTTGACTTTCATACTTCAGAGATTATTGCTTATTGAGCTTTTGTCTTCTGAAATTCTAAAACTTATATTGTTTTTATATGAAACCATCTCTGCCAATGTATTTGAACTAGAACTATACCACAGAGTGATTATTAACAACGCTGGAAATACACATTTGAACTTTTTTCAAATACATTGCTTTCAACTGCACCAGATGCTTCCCAATGTAATCGTGCTCCCCATCAACAGTATATGTGAACTGTGTTTTTCTAATACTTTATGTAAGGGGAACTGGTGCCCCCTTAACCTCCACTCACTTCTTATGGTAGGTTAATTATTTTTTTTTTCAGAAAGAACAAATTAATATTATTAAATGCTAATTAAATGCATAGTAAATACTACTGGAATTAAAAACTAAATTACTGCCACTGAATGGTTTGATTCAAGGCAGTAAAGTTACTGTGACATGGTTACTCATAAACTCCTTGACAAATGTCAGTGAGTGACGCAGTTACAGTAGTAGGATATTTTTTTTCATCTATACTCAGGTTGTAGATAAAGGTGGCCACATTCTTAACAACTGCCCATCTTGTAACCCTCCATAGATTCTTTTTAGGAGTGAGGTCACATCTTTGTAATATTATTAAAAAGGTTCACTAACCAGGCAGAACAAAGTGACACCAATTTTATTCATGTTGGTGTGAAATTTTGCTTGAAACATCTGTCTGTGAATGTGCAGCTGAACTCTACAACAGAGCTGCACATTTTTAATGATTTTGATTGTTTGCCCTCTTAGTAAGTGTGTGAAGCATTTAAACTTGGGCAGTTATGCTCTGAAGCTTGCCTCAGATGTTGTGTTTTGCAAACACAGCCAAGGATTTAGCTCCATTTTAGTTCAGTGATGTGACATAAAACATTGAGTTTTCTGAATACATATTTCAGAAGGGCAGGTATAGACATAATATGATTTTATTAAATTTCTGACTAAATCAGTGACTATTTTGAACATGGACAGCTGTGTGTATGTTGCTCTATAAGAATGTGCTGGTGCATCTGACTAAGGACTAAATTGGTGAGTGTGATACTTTGTTCTCAGTGTGTATAGTGATGTGCAATAAGATGTACATTGGTATGAAATATGCTATGTGCTACAGGGTTAAAGCATTAACTGTTAAGGTTGGTGGCACAGCATGAAGCATCAGAGACTATCCATGTGCAACTAACAGTGGGTAAAACTGCCTTCCAGTTTATAGCCTGCTACAGACCACCCTCCCAAACCCAGGAACCCCACTCTGTCTTCCTGAGAATACTGGAAAATATGAAGGTTTCTCCAAACACCATTATATTGGGCGACTTCAACTACCCTAACATAGACTGGGAGCATTACTCTAGCTCCAACACCCTAGCCCGAAGGTTCCTAGAATTTATAAACTCAAATGCTATGGAAAACCTTGTTGCCACTCCCACAAGAGGGGAAAACATACTGGACCTGATCATCACCAACATGGGGACTCTATGCTCCAGACCAGAAGTGTATCCCTCACTGGTAAGATCAGACCATAAACTAATCTCACTAGATATTCACATCCCGACCCCAGCCCCTGCCCAGAAAACCACAGTGAAAAACTTCTCTAAAGCAAATTTCACACTCCTCAAAACTGAGGTGGAATCCTTCAAAGCCCCCGGGCCCGTGGAAAATACAGCCCAGACCGCAGAATCCTTTATAAACACATTCTATGAACACCTTCAGGAATGCATGGATCATGCAATCCCAAATAAAACCAAGACCCAATCCTCCAAAGTTAGGCGTCCTGTCTGGTGGACCCCAGCCATAAACAAACTATACAATAGAAGGAGGAAGATACTACATGATAGAGCAAAATCCCAAAAAGGGAAGGCATCTCTGATCAGTATTAGCAAAAAACTACGGGCACTCATAAAATCGTCTAAGGCCAGCTTCGAGAGAAAAATTGCACAGGACACTAAGGATAATCACAAGGCTTTCTTTAGTTATGTTAGGAACCTGGGTGGGAATTCCCAGATATGCTCAGAATTAGTCCAAAATGACAGAAAATACATCAAACCCACAGACATTGCCAACATCCTAGCTGACAGGTTCAGCGCAAACTTCTCCCCCCCTTCCCCACCAAAAGGGCAAATATCTATCCTAGCAGAGTGCTGCCCCCCTGACATCTCAGATGCTCAGGTAAGAGCCACCCTCTCCAAAGCAAAAAACACAGCATTAATGGGACCAGATAGTGTCCCGGGCTATGTCCTACATGAACTCCAAGAAGAACTAAACCCAAACATAAAACTACTGTTCAGCCTCAGCCTTACTACAGGATATGTACCCAAAGAGTGGCGTACAGCAACAGTGGTCCCTCTCCACAAAGGTGGTGCCTCAACGGATCCTGGAAACTATCGCCCCATAAGCCTGACTAGCTTGGTCTGCAAAGCTATGGAAAGGATCATCATGGACCTCATAAATAAAGATATTGGGGACCTACAGACACTGGATCCTACCCAGTTCAGCTTTGTTAAGGGCAGATCCTGCCTCTTAAACCTGGTTGATTTCTTTGAAACAGTCACCAAGGCCATTGACGAGGGGAAGGTGGTCCACACAACCTACCTGGACCTTGCAAAAGCCTTCGATACAATACCCCACTCGGGCATTATAGATAAGCTCACCAGCTTAAATATAAACCCCTATGTCACTAGATGGGTTGCAAACTGGCTCAAGGACAGGACCCACATGGTTAGAATTGCTGGAGCCATGTCAGACTCCAAACCAGTTACAAGTGGCGTCCCACAAGGCTCAGTCCTGGGACCTCTCTTGTTCAGTATATATTTCTTGGAGGTACAGGCTAACACGGAAGAACTGTGGCTGACCTGACTGCAAACTGGGCGCCATAATCGACTCTCCAGCCGACACAAGCATCCTACAAAAGGGCCTCATAGAAACAGACAACTGGTGCCAGAGCCATGGCCTCAAGCTAAATGCCAAAACATGTATAGTCATCCCCTTTGGCAAAAACAAAGTGCCCACAAATTACCACATAGGTGGTAATCCATTAAGTATGGAAGAAGTAATTAGAGACCTGGGGACCCAAGTTGATAGCAATCTCTCATTTGACAACCACGTGGGCAAAGTGGTTAGAAAAACATTTTATATAGCCCACCTAATCATGAAGGGATTCACATCTAGATCAGGGGAGGTCATTGTGCCTCTTTACTCATCCCTCATCAGGCCCATAATTGAGTACAATGCCCCTTTTGGGATGTACCTTACCAGACACCGGCAGCAACTGGAAAGACCCCAAAAGTACCTCACCAAGAGGATCAAAGGGCTCAAACAGATGCCATATGCTGCCCAGTTAAAGAAACTCCAGCTCTACTCAGTGGCATACCGCCTGCTCAGAGGCGATCTGTGCCTGATGTATAAAACCATGTCCAACCTGGAATTAATGGACATGCTGCACCTCAGAAAATCCAAATCCCATCGAGCTACGTGCTCGAGAGACTTGAACCTCAGCACTGAAATAAATAGGACATGCTGGAGGGACAGATTCACAACCCAGAGGCTCCCTTCACTCTGGAATAAAATCCCAGTCCAGGTTAGGCAGAGTCCCTCATTGACTCTCTTCAAGAGGAATCTTGATGAGTGGATGGGAAATAGTAGGTTTACCCTGGGTATCACTTCTGTGTCACTGTTAGACAGAGGCACAGTATACTAACCTCGAAAAAAGGGCTTAGCAAAATTCATTTAAAATGGGTGGCGAAAGCCAAACACACTCTGGCTAGGCTTATAAATGCCCTAGGGCAGATAGCCTAGTATGAACCTATGAACCTATTAAGTGTTGCTGGATTCCTTGTTAATTTACAATGTGATTCTATTAGTCTGAGTCATATATTAGGTTGGACTGCATTTATTTATCATAAATGGTTGTGTAAGAGGCCCATGATAGCTTTTTTATTTTATTTATTAATTTAACATTTGTTTACTGGGAAAGTCCAACTTGGAATGAGGCAATTTTTAGCAGAGGTCCAGGTTGAAATGCTCCAGATGCATGTCTTTGTGATGTGGGAGGAAACCAGAGCACTCAGAGAGAAGCCCACACCAATGCAGGGTGGATATTCAGACTACACACAAAAGGCACCCCAGCCGAGAATCAAACCGAAGAACCTCTTGCTGTGAGGTGACAATGCAAACTGCTGCACTACTGTGCCATACTATTCTAACAAGAAATATTAATTTTGACTAAAATAGCAATAAACTGTAAGGCATTTCTGGAGTTCTCTGTAATTAAAAGGAGTTTGCTGCAATAGGTGCACCATAAAACAAGAAAGTAAAGTAAGGATGCTGCAAGGACAATCTTTTTTTTTTCTAATAAAATTAGTTATATAATTCTACATAAAGTTTTTGGGAAAGTCTTTAGTAGCCGTAGGGGGTCTATATTATATTCCCGAAACTGATATTGTCGACACGAGAATAGCGAAAGCGCACAACATCGAACGTGTAAACGGAAATCTCCATAAAGGGAGATTTCTGTTTACTGCAATGTAGTGTGATCTCGGAGTTTGTGTATTTAAGTAGCGGAGGGTGCAGGGGGGCTTGCTCCCCTGGTTAAACCCATTAGGGTACTTTTTTTTTTTTTTTTTATAAGTTCGATGTTTGAAGACATCAACCACCGATCTTATAATATAGACCCACAGTAGGGATGAGTGGTGAAACTAGGGCACATGTAAAAAATACACACTGGTTTCAAGGAACAAACAAGGAGTAGTTCTTTATTAAAATAACAAGAAAATGACATATACACACTACAAGCTTTCACTCTCTGTGCTGCTTCATCAGGTAGTAAAACCAGAGCTTATGTTGATCACTGTTGAAATAATCACTTAATGTCACATGACTTAAAGTAATGAGTCTGTTAAAGATACAATTTCATTAAACTTAGTTTGTTTTATTTTTTAATGGTCTTAATTTAGCCAGCTGTAGACTTTTTTGCATACTGTTTACTAGCTTGAAACTCAACTGCTTGAACTACTCGTGCCTTTTGGGTACGTGAAACTGGGACACACACTGTCACACATTCAATTCCTTTGTGGATTCAAAATGTAATTAAAATTTTTGAAAGAAATGTGAGAGGATCAATGGATATATTTATAAAATTGTGACACAGTATATTAACAATCTACTTTGTAGGAATGTTTGGCAAGGAAATCAAAATTAGGTGTACACAACAGTAAAGGAATTTTTGCAATTTACCCCCTTGCATCTGTTTATATGTATGTGCCTGGGATTTAGCTTCATTTGGTTGAATCACAAAATATTTAAAAAGAATGTCTGAAGACTCATTTTGCTGAAACCTCATTTTCTAGCGTATCATTTAGTTATACACAGTGCTGTAACTGACAAGTAGAAATATGTAGAAATGGATGAGAATTTTGTTTGGCCCATTATCAACTCTGAGATCTGTATTACAGGACATTACTGCTGGTGTTGCTTATATTTGTAGCAGTGATTTCTTGCATGCATTCTTTTTTCTTTTTCTATTTTTCATGGTTGTGTGACAGCGAGGTTAATATATTTTAGTATGGCACGGTGGGGTGGGGGGTTGAAATCCCATATGGGAGGTAGAGGGGTTGCAAGCCACCTTTAAAAATACTTTTAAATGTACTCTCTTCTGTATGATACTTTCTACTAGTTGTAATATAACAAAATGATTTTTTAGTCAAATGACTTTTCAACTTTTTTTTTAATATTTTGAAATTCAACCAAATGTGATGTAGTAAAAGTATTAAGAATCATGCCAGGAAACAAATTCACATCTACATTAAATATGTGCACATTCCTACTCTGAGAATGTGCACATAAAAATGTGGTTTTCTGGCAAATTAATGGCAAATCATTAAAGTTACAAAATAATGACAGACATTTGAGTTTCAGACTTCATATCCTTCAGAAAATTTGTGCAAACGCAAAACCTGTTATTCTATCAACTTTCTAAGTTTGTAAGAGCAAAGTTTAAAAATAGTCCCTATTTTTGGACCCTTGTCCCACTTTTATTTATGGCTTTGTCCAGATGTCTTGCTCTAAGAGGCTGAGAGGTATGGTGTACAGCATGTTGTCCACACTGACTATGATGCCCTGCGTGGTAAGTAGAATGCTTAAATGTAATCTTTATAAAACTGGATGTGCACTCATGTAGCTGGCTAATTATTGGCATATTCATGGATTTTAGTGCTGTCAGGAATATCACAATGGCAACAAGGTGTACATAAGAGAGCTGATATTATTTATAATTTAACATTCCTAAAGCTACTGTTGTATATAATGGCATAAATGATATAGTGAGGAATCATGAGAAATATGTATTATCTTTAGATGCAAGAATTTTTCAGGAAGGAGGATAGGAATAAATAGTTTAGTATGTCTGAATAATCAAATAGCTAAAAGGATAAGTTGTGTAGAAAAATATAGTGTCATTTTAATGGTAATTGGAAAAAAACAATTATGGGAATTTTAATTTATATATTGAACATAGGGACCATCTCAATACTTTAGGAAAGATGCATGTGTGGTGCTAAATTCTGACAGCAGTATTTTCTTTTTTGAAAAGATAAACAATGACAGAGCATTAGTGCTATACATTAAGGACCTAAATGTATTAAAAGCAGCCTCTAACAAGTTCAATAAATCAGAGACCATGTCTAAATAAAGTTAATGTTGCTGTAGTTATAGAAAGCTATGTAATAAACTGGGTGGGGGAGAGAAACCTTGATTTTCCAGAAAGCTATATTTTATTATCAATAAAAAAAGCTCAGTACCATTTTTGCAAAAATGGTTTATGATCAGAAAAAGCCTAATTACCCAATATACCATGGAGGCTCAGAATAAACTGGTATCAAATTTTGAGGTTTTTCTTTAGGACTTTAAATAACTTTAATTAGAAAATAAAAAAATGTTCTAATGATAGTTTACCCTAATATGTGCCAGTATCCAATAATCATTTTATTGAGAATGTACATCAAAGGCATTTATTCTTTACAAAATTCCTTGCAAATGACAGGTGCATTCTGCCTAAGTGATTCTGTTTTTAAGACATTAAGTGGAAGAAGATGAAAGTTGCGACATTATGGTCTTAATTTGCACGACAAAGTCTGTTTGTAGTAAACTCAGAGCCACAGAATACACTTATCGTAAAGAATATCTCTTGAGTGTGTCATCAATGATTGTACATTCATTTACTGAATACCCACTTTATCCTTTGCAGTGTCACAGGTACACCGAAGAAGAACCTGTCAGTCAGTAGGCACAAGGCCTTAAAACTTGTTCTGGATAGGTTGCCAGTCTACAGAGTGCACATACATACTCATGCACACCTGTAGGTGCACACTGATGCACACCTATAGGTAATTTGGAAGATCAACAGTCAACCTAATGTATTGTCTTTGGGAGATGGGCGAAAACTGGAACGCCCAGGGAGAACCCATGCAGATGCAGGGAAAACATGTAGACTTTGCACAGAAGGTATCCCAGCCAAGAATTAAACTGGAGAAACTCTTGCTGTTGGTCAGCAGTGCTACTCACTATGACACTTTCACTGGCCATTCAGGTCAGTACAAGATGTGCAAGATAGGTAAGATTGCTAGAGAAATGTGGAGCAAATTTCAAAAACATATGGCCCATATTGTATAAAAACAAATGTACTATATAACCAGTAATGCAAGCAACCAAATACGGAAGTCAAACAGTGTAATGTCCATAGCCAGATGCAGGGAACATGTGACACAAAGCCACTATGCACAATAGAGGGACACACCAAGTAACAGGTAGGGTTGCCACCTTCTCAAATGCCCAAAGTGGGACATTTTTGGCACAAACGTCAGATTTTGCAGGCCGAAACATACCCACAGCCAGTACAAAGGACAAAACTTCACTTTTTTGCCTAAATAAAAGCTTATTCTTGTAGCATTTTAGTTGCTTATTCTGTTTGACATTTAGGTGTTTCAGATACAGAATAACTGTTTTATGCACCTATTACATAAAATATAGGAAATAATTTTGTCCTAAAATCTCAGGACATTTGCCATTTTTACAAATTTTTTGCAGGACACAACTGCCCAAAGAGGGACTGTCCCTCACAAAGTGGGACAGGTGGTAACCGTAAGTGCATTTCATGTAACAATGAACATATAGCAATGTAGCAACAACAGCTACAAACAGCCACAAAGGTTCATAAGTAAGGCCCATTCCCACAGCAAGGCACATGGTAGCATGAATGGGTAGTGGTCTTCATGGTGACAGCAAGATGAAGCAACAAAAAAAAAAAAAAAATATATATATATATATATATATATATATAAATAAAACAACCCCTGTTGCTACCACACTGAAATGGATGTGCCTACATGCATTTAAACATGTGACAGTAACACAAGATTGTATGCGTACAGCACATATAGTACAATCAGCCACCATAGGACTGTCTGCTGTAATATGTTATATGTGATGTCACAATACATGATGCACAACAGGTAAAGTTACATTGATTCATGAACAGCACTACTCTATCTTGGCCCTTGTGCAATATATACAGCGACATATATATGGCCTCTGAATGGCTCTATTGGTCTGAATGTAACCATAAACACTTAATAAGTAAAACAGTCATGGGCATTCAGAAGTCATGTACCTGAAACACTTGATGTGAAGGTTTCACTTAGTGAAAACTCTAACATGGCTCTGTTTTTCTTGCAGTTTTTGCTGAATGATTTGTCTGTGTGACCTTTTTACCCTTTGGTTTGGATGTCAGTTGGGATCGTCTTGATGTTTTTCTTTATTGTATTCTCTGTGGAGCTTTTCTCCCCGGGCCTCTACTGAAAATGGAAATATCTCCAGCTAGACTAGCCCGGTCAACAAATGTAAAATAAATAAAAATAAATAAATAAACATTTGTAGGCACCTTAAAGATTATGGGCATCAGCTGGGTTTAAAGATCCTGTATTTCTGAAGTATAGTTAAATTATCCACTTATGATGTAATCATGAAAGTGATAAAAGGGGCAAAACATGCATGTCCACAGCTAGTGGTGTCTGGCTTTTTTAGCCTGAATGTAAAGATAACAATTTGAAAAGTGAAAAAGTCATTGTCATTCAGAAAAATTTAGCTGAAACACTAGATACCCCTAAGGGGTCATTTGCATAAATTCAATGGGCTTCCCATTATAGGAGTTTTAAGGTATCATATAGTGAAAAGTTTCACTTGGCTGGGTTTTTCTTGCAATTTTTACCGAACGGTTTGTCAGTGTGACCTTTTTACCCTTTGCTTTTGATTCTTATAGTTATCATGCATTATTTTAAATGCCCTAGTAGTTATCCATTTTAAACTGCAACTTCTATTCTTTTCTGTTTACCTCTGCTTTGTTTTCCTACATGTGTTTATCTTAATAATTTTCACTATGTTTTGATAGCTTAACCTAATCATATCTTAAATACAAACATGAATTTGTATGTCTCTTTGGGGGAGGATGTGGTCCAAGGCAAATTACACTGGTGCCATCAGTATGGTTAAATTGGCTCTGAAGTACAGGAACTAACTTCTTTGAGTGATATATGAGCCACAGGTGTTCCAGATATTCTGTAAAACTCTACAGATCCTGCAGCGGGACAAAGTTCATACCGCTGTGAAGCTGTAGTCCTTTAGGGAAAGGCATGGTATGTACTTAAGACCACTACAAGTCCCTTACTCCATTTTTCTGTTAAATATTCTAACAGTGATGCAAGTCATAAAGATGATAAGGGGAAACCAATGCAAGCCTAGAGCTGTTTAAAGTTTGAAGCACCACACTGTTGAACAAATCAAACCTCACACCACAAGTTCCAGACCAGATGAATTCACTCAGTTTAGTACACAGACTGGTTTATAAAAATAAAAAAATAACTTTTGCAGTAAAAGTTAATAGCAATACGTCAAACTCTAATACCATTAAGAGGAAATAACACTTCTCTGGCATCTCTGCTTTCAGAAAAGCCTTTTCAGAGTACATCTTTCTGCTGGTAAGCATACACAAATACATGCATTGAATCAATTAAATAATTATCCAATTAAGAATTCACTAAAAAAGCCAACTAAAAAGGTTAACTTTTAATATTCTTTTTAACCTTCTTACATTAAAGGCTTCCAAGAGAATTCCCTATCCAAACCTCTTGGAAACATTGTATCATGTTTTAAAATAAATATTGCTTCCTTCCTTTTTAAATGTTCCTTAATTTTTTCATCAGTACTAAACCTAGTATTTACTTGTTCCAAAACAGTTGCCTGTAACCCCTGTGGGTCTCCATTATGGTGTTCCTTAAAGTTCATAGCTACAGGCCTCTGAAATCGTTGCTTCTTGATGTCCCTAATATGGTATTTTAATCTTACAGCAATGCTTCTGTTGCTTTCCCCAGTATAAAATAATCCACAAGGACATTTTAAACTCTATATTATCTTTTTACTATTGCAAGTGAAGCTGCCTCTTTTATCAAATTGTTTTCATTAATATTTCAAAACTATCCACTATATATTTGCATACTGTGCAATTGTCACATGGAAAAGTTCCATATCTCACTATATTATTTTCTATATTTTTTGGTTTCTCAGATTTTCCATATACTAACATGTCTTTAAGACTCCCGCCTCTTTTATATGAAAAACAGAGTTTAACATTCTTTAGGCTTGATAGGACCAGTAATATCTACCTATTTTCTCTAAAATATTAGAAAAAAATGTGTATACTTACACACAAAATATAACTCGCTTTCTTTTTCCTCTCCATTCTTTCTCTGCATTATGTTCTGTGCTTTGTTCACTTTTTTATTCATTACTTTATTATACCCCAACCATATTTTCTCTGGCTCATAGCCCTTTTCTATAAACATATTTGCTGTATTTTGAACTTCCTTCTCACATTCCTTACTGTCACTGCATAAACGTTTAACCCTGACCATTTCCCTATAAGGAATGGAAGAAATAGTGTGTGTGTGTGTGTGTGTGGGGGGGGGGGGGGGACTAGTTCCATGCAACATAAAGCTTGGTTGTCCCATTTTTCTAAATATTTTAGTTTTAAGTTTACCATCTTCTTGCCCTTCTATTGTAATATCCAGATACTTTACTATCTTTCTTTTTTGTAACCCATCAAATTTGATCTCAAACCTGTTCACTTGCAGTTCTTGAACAAACTTTTCTACCTCTCCATAGCCCCCTACCTATAAAAATGAACAACATGTTTTCTAAAAAAGTAATTCCTATACACATATAGATTTTCATAGAGACCCATAAATAAATTAGCATATGAGGGGCCAAAAGCTGCCCCCATAGCTGTCCCACACTTCTGATGATACAGAGAGCCATTAAATACAAATATATTATTTTCCAAACCGAACAATGTCAGTTCTATAATATACTGTGTGATATACTGTGTGATGGGGCTTTTCCCCAGAAAAAAATTATTTAGCTTCTATGCCATCACTATGTTTTATACTAGTGTATAGGCTGGCTACATCTATCACTATAAAAAACATGTTCTTCTGCCATACTGTTTTCTTTACTTTATCCAGAAAATCAAAACTGTCTGATATATGAAGGTAGATGTCTCACCTTTTCTAACAAAACTTGATGCAAAAAACATCCCAAATTATGGGTTACATAATAGCAGGCAGATACAATGGGATGGCCTGGAGGGTTAACCATGCTTTTCTGTATTTTAGGCACACAAAAAAACTTTGCCAACTCACTGCTTTTATTCAAGAACTTATTTTTATTGGTGTTTGTTCTGAAGAAGTCTGAATAAAGACGAAACCTAGGTCAAAATTTGTCGTTTGTGGTTGATAGTGCACTGCTAGTTCTTTGGTGCTGGTCGTGTTTTTTGTCTTTTGGTTGTCGTTCTGGTTAATATGGAGAACTTATTTTTAGCATCTTCATGACTAAAATAATTTAGTCTTGCCCCTTTATGTATTAATTCTTCATAGTTCTTGACCATCTCCTGATAAGTTAAGAAACCTACTTTATCATAAATTTAATCATTTTCTAGATGCTGTAAACACATATTTACAGTGTGTGTGATGCATTACTAGTTGTCCCCCCTTATCTGCAGGCTTAAATATGAGTCCCTTTCTTTCCCTTGCATTTTTTAAAGTGACCCATTCTTTTTGTGTCATATTATATTGAATTTTACTTCTGAAAAACTTATTGCACTCCTGCTCTATCGCATAATTTAACATATGATGAAACATTTCAATTTTATCACACTTGAAAGGAGGCATAAATTTGCTTTTATAAGAAACACCACTACTATCAAAATTACTATAAGCATTGCACTGTATGTCAGAATTACAAGAAAAAAAACTTTCTTTATTACTTGCAGCATCTACAAAACTTGCATTGTTGACGTCTACTTCTAAACTTTTTGTTTGATTTTCATAGAAATCTATTAAATGTAACTTGTGAACAAAATTAAATACTTCCCCCTTTAACTCTTACATTCTGGGAAGAGACGTTGGGATAAATTTCAAACCCCCATGTAAAACATTTTTTTCTTTATAACTAATAATGCATTCAGACAAATTTACAATATATTCAAAACCACTCACATTTATATTATTAGAAAGTCCCATTTTATTATGTCCAGTTTCCCCATTTGTTGGTCTGGGAATTATATCCGGCACCACGCTGTTGATCCTGCCAACTTCTCTTCTTATTCCCTTGTAACCCAGGTTGGTCATGAAAATTTCTGTTTAGATACCGTGGATTCTGTCCCTTTGGGAGCCGTGGGTAGTCTTCCTATTCTTCCCCTTCACCTTCCACTGATGAGGTTCCACTTTCAGCCAATGTATAATAATTCATTGTTCAGTTGCCTCCTTCCCTTCCTGGAATCTAACATGCTACTTTTTGTTAGTTCCAGAAGAAGAAACGAATGCTTGTTTGCGTTCGTAATCCCGAATGTCTCTCAACAGTTTTTTTTTTTTTTAAAATCAATAAGCTCTTTTTCATAAGTCAGCAATTTATCATTGACACTGTAAATAACCTTCAAAGGCTTCCTGACTGATCTTACTTGCAGTACTTGAACAGGCTTGCTTGATTTCAGATTTCAGCTTAGCCCTCTTCAGCCTATCTCCTCCACCAGAATGCTGACCCACTCAGCACTACATCTGTGCGCTGCTGCCACCCAGTGTTCATAAAATGTTATGTCAGCTTCACTGGTCAAATCAAATGGTGTAGAGGGATTATGAAAGGCTCTTAAGCCTCTAGGTGTTATATCTAGTTCTTGATATCTGTTGAGACTCTGTAAGTTGAAAAAAAACAGATGTCTCTTTAAAAATTAGTCTCTCTGCTTGTTCTAATAAATTTTGCACTTCAGGTATTACAGAAACATTTGTTCTCTTACCCACTGTTGAGAATAGATTCAATGACCGTTTCTGCCTGTTCTCATTCCACCTGGAGATATACTTGTAGCAGACTCTGGATTTGAAGCAGAACCATCAGTGCCATGAGTTAACAAACCCTGACTCTCCCCTTCTCTTGACTGGGAGGAATTTAAAACATTATCCAAAGTTCTTTGACTGGAATCCATTTCCAATTCTCTAAACAATCTTGGCAGTCTCACAAACGATTCACTGGCCATAAATGAAGCATCACACAGTAGAACAAACCAAACCTCACACCACAAGTTCCAGGCCAGATGAATTCACTCAGTTTAGTACACAGACTGATTTAGGTTCATAGATTCATAGGTAGATACTAGGCTATCGGCCCTGGGGCCTATATAAGCCTAGCCAAAAGGGTTCCCTGGCTTTTGCCACCCAAGAAAATTATTTTTCTGTTTCTCTGTCAAGCAGTGCCACAGAAGTGATCCCCAGGGTGAATTTTCTATTTCCCATCCAGTCATCAAGATTTTTCTTAAAGAGGACCAATGAGGAGTTTTGCTTGACATGAATGGGTAGTTTGTTCCAGAGTATAGGAAGTCTCTGAGACAGGAATCTATCCCTCCGGCATGTTCTGCCTGTTGTGGTGACAAGGTTTAGGTCCTTGGAGCATGTAGTTTGGAGAGATTGGGATTTCTTTAAGTGTAGCATGTCCAACAGCTCAGGGTTTGACATAGCTTTGTATGTTAGGCAGAGATCGCCTCTGAGTAGGCGATATGCGATGAAGTAGAGCTGGAGTTATTTGAGACGGTCTGTGTATGGCATCTGTTTGAGGCCAGTAATCCTCTTTGTGAGGTATTTCTGTAGCCTTTTCAGTTGTTGTAGGCGTCTTGTGAGATACATGCCAAATGGGGCATTGTACTCTATAATGGGTCTGATGAGGGATGAGTAGAGAGGAACAATGGCCTCCTTTTTTCTAGAGGAGAACCCTTTTGTGATGAGATGTGCCACGTAGAAGGATTTTCTGACTACTGTGGCAATGTGGTTATCAAAGGAGAGACTACTGTCCACCTGTGTCCCGAGGTCTCTTATCACACTTTCAGTGTTTAGTGAGCTACTGCCTATGTGGTAATTCATGGGTACTGAGTTTTTCCCAAAGGGGATGACAATGCACTTCTTGACATTGAGCTTGAGGCCATGACTTTGACACCAAGCATCTGTCTCTGTGAGGCCCTTTTGTAGAATGTCTACATCAATAGGTGATTCTATTATGGCTCCCAGTTTGCAATCATCTGTGAACTTTCTTAGCCAAAGACCTTCTGTGCTGGCCTGCACTTCAGAGAAGTAGCTGCCGAACAGGAGAGGACCTAGGATTGATCCCTGTGGTACTCCACTCATCAGTGGTCTAAAGTCGGACTTGGAGTCGGCTACTTTTACTGTGTGGGTTCTGTCAGTGAGCCAGTTGGCCACCCATCTTGTGACATAGGGATTTATGCCCAGTTTAGTGAGTTTATCTATAATTCCAGAGTGGGGGATGGTATCAAAAGTCTTGGCAAGGTCAAGATAGGCTGTGTGCACTACCTTGCCCTCGTCTACAGCTCTAGCAACTGCTTCAAAGAAGTCAGTCAGGTTTAGTAGACATGATGTACCTTTTACAAACTCAAACTGAGTGGGGTCCAGGGTTTGGAGGTTACCTATGTCTTTGTTTATAAGCTCCAAGATGATATGTTCCATGGCCTTGCAGACCAGGCTCATCAGGCTAATGAGGTGGTAGTTTCCAGGGTCCGTGGTGGCACCCCCTTTGTGGAGTGGGATAACCATCGCTGTGCGCCATTCAGTCAGCACATAGGCTGAGGTGAGGGTATGATTGAACATGGTACTTAGGTGGGGTGCCAGTTCATTCTATAGTTTGTGCAGTAAGCAGCTTGGGATGTTGTCTGGTCCCATGGATGCTATGTTCTTGGCTTTGTAGAATGCTGTCTTTACTTGTTCATCAGTGATTACAGGGGCTTTGCATTCTTCCAGTATTAAGATGGGCCCTTTGGAGGGTGAGAGGGGGGTAAAGTTAGCACTGAACCTATCTGCCAGGATGTTGGCAATATCAGTTGGTTCTGTATATTTAGTGCCATTGTGCTGTAGCTCAGAGCAGATCTGAGTGTTGTCATTGAGATTCTTGACATAGCTGTAGAATGCTTTGTGGTTGTCTTTGGAATCAGTGGTGATTTTATTTTCATAACTGGCTTTGGAAGATTTTATGAGGGATCTTAGCTTCTTGCTGAGGCTGACCAGGGAGTTCCTCCAGTCTTTTTTTGTAACAGATTCTTCCTACTGTTGCAGAGTTTTTTTATGGCAGGGGACCACCAGATTGGCTTCCTTTTTTTGGAGGATAGCGTCTTGGTTCTGTTGGGGATGGCACGATCCATGCACTTGTGTATGTGCTTATGCAGTGCATTTGTGTAATATTCACCAGTCATACCTCTATTTTCCATGAAGTTTGCCACTTCTGTCTTAAGAAGCATGAAGTTGGCTTTGGAGTAGTTTTTAATGGTGGTTTCCTTAATGGGGGTGGGGGTGGGATATGGATGTCTAGGGTGATTAGCTTGTGGTCGGATCTGACCAGCGAGGAGTTGACCTCTGGCATGGAATATCAGTTACCCATATTGGTAATGACCAGGTCCAGGATATTGCTGCCCCTGGTGGGGGTGTGGACAAGCTGATCCAAGGCATTGGGATTTATGAATTCCAGAAAACGTTGAGCGAATGAGTTGGTACATGAGTAATTTTCCCAGTTGATGGTGGGATAGTTGAAATTGCCCATGATGATTACAGATAAAAGCTATTAAAAGATATTAAAATAAAAAAAAAAAAAAGAATATTTAAAGTTTGGTTCACTTCTGGATGACTTCAAGGGTTATTAATAGGAAAAGGTGATTTTGGGCTGCTTTTTACTAATTGCATGAATTAGCAGCTTGGGGGGCATTCTGGTTGTAAAAGGCATCATTTCATCCTGCTCTTTGTGGATTTTAGTTCAAAGACCCCATTTTCCAGCAAAATATTCACTTTCTATATTATTTTACAGTTTTCTGGGAGAATCTAACACTGTGCATATCTGCTATCTGAGATAACAAATCATGTCTTTAAGACCGGATACTGTGTATATATGTAATTCTGACTTAAAAGGTTGAATTTTATGTGGTATTTTTCTAAGATTTAATTTTCTTTATGGATGATGGTTTATATTGCTTTTATCTGTAACCTTTTTCAATTTATGAAATGCATTATTCTTGCTTTGATCTTGTTTTACCCGTAGGTGTTCGCTAGGTTTATATGAGTAATGTAATGAGATTATAGTGAATGCATTATTCCTGTCCAGTCATCTTTGTTATATATATCGCCTTGTTCAGTAATTTTCATTATACTTTATTGTCAGACATTTATAATTAGTTTAGTTTAGTTTATCTCTATTTTATCAAATTAGACTCTCCCATTCTAAGGACTGCCTACTTGCCTTCTGCCCTTTTAGTTCTATCCTGGTTGACTATGGGAGGTGAGGGGGTTAAAAGTTAAAAGAGCCATTGGGTGGGGTGCGGTCATGATCCATGACTTGGGACTGTGCCAGAGTTATGCTCACCAGCAACATCCTGATTATAAAACGGACAGTTCTGATATCCTTAGAATCTTTATTCCTGTCTATTGAAAATGCTTTCCCTGATTAGTAACACATATGAAGTCACTTGAGCTAACAGATTTAGGAGCCTCTCTCTCTCTCTCTCTCTCTCTCTCTCTCTCTCTCTCTCTCGGGTACCCTCCCTGTGGGAAGAATAAAGACACCTTGTTAAAGAAAGCAGTAGTTTATTCAGTTAAGCAGGTAGAGGGATGAGTCTTTTTCCATCCATCTACCTGCTTAACCGAATAAAGTACTGGAAACTTCAACAAGGTGTCTTTATTCCTCCCACAGGGAGGGTATCAGAGAAAGACAGTTTCCTAAATCTGCTAGCTGAAGTGATATTATCTGGACTTATTCTTTATTCTCTGTTTTTTGTTAGTCCTGTCACCTTCTGGTTCACAGGTGGGATACCAGACTTCACTCGAGCCCAGTAGATTACCTTTGTTTTCTGATTAGTAACATATATCACAAACATTCCAAAAACTAAACTATGTAGTAGCAGCCACAGATGTGGGAAGGATTTACATAAATGAAATTCTGATAAGGATTAAAAGAGTTTATTATTTCTGCAGAAAACACACACAAAAACAAGGGAATTCCACTTTACCTTAGGAGAAGAATGAACACCTTTAAAATGAGAACAGGTAAAATAATCTAGAATACTCCACTAGCCTTTTTTTGAAAAAAATATTATTTACAGAGCTTTTTTAACTCAAAGTGTTTTTCTTGTACAGTGCTTAAGAGTGGTAGTGAAATGATTGACCATATAGCAGAAATCAATGGGGGTGCAATGGTTAACATTGCCACCTCACAGCAAGAAGTTCTCCGGTTCGATCCTTGGTTGGAGTGCCTTCTGTGTGGAGTCTGCATGTCCTCCCTGTGGTCGTGTGGGTTTCCTCTGGGTGCTCTGGTTTCCTCCCACATTCCAAAGACATGCTGTAGGTGAATTGGACACTCTAAACTGGCCCTAGGCGTGAGTGCGTGTGTATGCCTTCTGTGGAAGGTTGGGTGCTGGACTGGCAACTCAACACTGTAAAAACTCCACTGCCAATCATGAGCGGACAGGTGATCTGCTCTGGTGACCCCTAACCAGGAAAAGCCAAAAGAAGAAGAAGTATGTATACTCTTACCCACATACAAAAAATTTGGAAATGACAAAAACAGATTTTATGTTAATGCGTTGCTAGCTAAGGCATTGACAGAACATGTTCTTATTTTTTTCTTTCAGTAATACAACGGGTTCTTTTACTTCTTCCCAGACACCTAACTGAACAGTACTGGTACCAGGTCTCAGCGCTGCAGCTGCAAAGGCTCCTTAGGCACCTGCCTGGGACTCTACACTAAATGGGGGGGGCATCCGTGCTGCTGCCCGCTATAAAATTGGGGGAGGGGCTTGAATGCAAGACTTGTTATCTGTAGAATAATAACTGCATTGGTAACCCTTACTGAGCTGTACTTTAACTTGTTTGAATAATCAAACGCACTACACAAAAGATGAACTTGCAGTTAATGAAAGTAAAGAATATTTTTAATTTAGTCTTTGTGTGTGACATCCATTCATTCATTTATTCTGTGATTATCTATGTTATCTGGGCATCATAAACGTTTAATTTCTGTTAATTGGCTAAGGAGAAAACCATCTGGAAGTAGTGCTTGCCGTCTTCTCTGTTCATAGAACACTCTCTCGTGGTGTAAATGACTTTAGTTTGCTCAGAGAATTTGTTAAATGAATGCAAACCCAGACTTCATCAGAAAAAAGTTTCTCAGAGGCCCCTGTTAGTGTGCAGTGTGCACTGTCTATTTGAATGAAGATATTGTTTTGTAAAGAAAATGTTGTACATAAACATCAACATTACACCATCTTGCAAGGTTTACCTGCTGGCCAACAATGCATTCACCATGTGACATTTCCAAACTGTAGAAAATTCTACATGGACAGGACTCAGCAGCAACTCCATATATGAAATTGCCAACCAGTCCAGACATCACTTCTAAGCCTGCAGATCATCCTCTTCCTCAAATACCAACAGGACTTGCCTGTTGGAATGTATTGCTTCACTCCCCTTGCTTGTTACTGTGCTAAAATAGTTGAACATCATGGGTATCTGTCTTTTCTTGCATCAAGGCTGACACAGCAAATATCAATAAATATCATCTCTCTTCTCATAACCAAGAGCCAGTGCTAGTAAAAACCCAGCGACAAGGTGCTGGAGGGCGCACCAGTGACCTGGAAAAGAAAAGGTAGATTTGTTTAATGTTTGGGAGCCAAAAAATTTCAGAAATGGGTCCTTTTAATTTAAAAAAGTAAGCACTCTTGTGGTAGTCATATTAACGTCTGCAGTTAGGACTACATAAGTGTTTTTAATGTGGAATTCATGTTCAGAAACCCTGCCTGACTGATAGCTTGATACGCAGTTGCACTAACAAAGCACAACATTACTGTCACCCTGATGTTGTGCTATAGTATACCTGAGTTTACATTACTTTATGAAAACCAGAAACATTTTCTGAACCCTTCAACTAATCAAATTAGCTCACAGAGAAAATTTAACCTTACTACATCCATTTGGTAGGTGATAGTAATATAAATGGATGCCATATAAACCTGAACAACTATCAGACATCCCCATCCACTCCTAGTTGATTGGATATATATCAGTGTCAGGCATCAAACTGTAGCCCATCCAGTTGTTGGCTTTTGAATGTAAAATGCCTTAATTAATGATGAAAATAATTTCTTGAATGTGAAGTTTAACAGATGGGTTATCTATTGTTGTCATGTGTCACTAAGTACAAGTTGTATTCAGCAAAAAATCTATATAGTGTATGCTATTCCTCTTGTTTGTATTCTTTTACTCCACAGTGTGTTTAGGATGGCACATTTTGCAAAAAGACTAGCATTTTAAGTTGTGTTCGCTATTGTCAGTTGCATTCTGAATTGTAGTTTGCATATGCTTGCAGGGTCATTTTATATTATACTTGCAATAATGACAAATATATGTGCATGACTGATGCATTGGCGTCTGTGTTTTAATATTGTTACTTGGATGTGACCACAAGCACATGGAGGTTAAAAATATTTTCCTCTCAGTGAATAAGACCAATCAGCATTTTGCCATGCAATTCTGTCTCTGTTCCGAAGCTTTCTTCAGCAGTAACATTTTCATTGTAGGAAAGGAAATGTGGGGCAAGAGAGGAGCTGTGTGCATTTCCATGCAAGGGTAATTATTTAGGCAGGAAATTAAATGAAAGCCCCAACAAGTCTCCTTTGGTTTAATGACATGTTAGGTCACTTTAAATAAATGTGAGTTTCAAAGAAATAGCAATTTACTGTTATTCTTATTGAGTTTCCTAATGGTGTAGACTGTACACACTTCAGAGGTCACAACCTCATTACCACAATTAACAGAACATGCTGGTGGGACAGGTTCTCTCCCACAGACTGCCCATACTCTGGAATAAGCTTCCCATTCATGTCAGGCAGAGCACTCCGCTGGCCCTCTTCAAGAGAAATCTTGATGAGTGGATGGGTAACAGAAAGTTCAGTCCAGGGATCATTCCAGTTGCCCTATTGAATAGGGGCACTGTGAACTAACATCGGGTGGCACAGTGCCTGGGCAATTTTCTGGGCTAGGCTTGTAAAGGCTCCAGGGCCATTAGCCTAGCACACACCTATGAACCTATAAATGGACCTCACTCAATGTTTTTGCTTTTAAACTTTGAAATAGAATGTTTCACTTGAATCCAATTTTCTGTAGTCATTGTAACTATAAAGCGAAAAACTATATCTAAAAAGAAAACCACAAGTGATGATGGAGCACTATATCACACAAAATGAACTTTAATCCACTGGTTTAGCGCTTTCAGCCCAAGAATTAGGCCTTCATCAGAACAAAGTGTTAAAACTGTCTCATTTTTATACCATCATCAATACACATCACACCAGTCAAATCTCATTTTACTTAAACTTAATGTAAAAACTGTTTAAAATGTGTTTAAATAAAAATGCATTTTAGATAAAGCATACATTTCTAACAAACATATAAACTATTTAATAAATACACAGTTGATTCTCCCAAAGAAGCAAGAAGCATTTTTATTAAATGCTTTGGTAAAGCTCCTGAATAGAAGCAATCAAAGTTGCAGTAATTACCTGTCGCTAACTTTAGCATCAGACCTGCATATAAGGAACCGGAAGTTAACCAGAATGAGAAAGTGAACGTACTGGAACAATTCTATCAGTTCTTGTTTGCCTGTAGACAGCAATTAAGGAAACAACTTCCGCTGTTATCAATAATTGACTTCCCTTTTTTTCAAGTCCATGCAACCTAAAGGGCGTCGTTATCAATATGCAAGTAATCAACAGTTCTTGAGGTAATACCCTAAGTAAACTGATCAGCTGTAATGCATACTCCATGAACGATAAAGACCTTCTCCTTTAGGTTTATCTCCACAGTGCAAGAGCTTCGAGAAATAACATCCAAATTAGAGACTGGCTAAATCCTAGGGAATCTAGTCTTGAGAAAATATCTCAAAAGACCTTAGGGGCTTGGCGAAAATTAAGCATGATCATACTTAGATCTGTTCCCATCGAAAATGAGGGCACTCTGTGTGCAACACCCCCATGCAGAGTCATAGGTGAAATTTAAAGCCGTAAATCTCTGTCTTTCATCATTAACGACTGTGAGAATGACAATTCTACTGTTAATACATAGAATAAAAAATGCTAAATAATTAGCAATTAGCATTCCCAGACAAGCAAACGGATACTTGAAATATTTGTTAATACATGATAAATAGGACAATGGTTTAATCTTGTTGAACGTAGTCCATACTGTTCTTGTAAGCAAAACGCTGGTAAAATGTGTTCATTGTTACTAACATTTCTGAATTTCCCTGGAATAGAAAGATACTTCTGTATGTAAATTCATGATAACATATAGATTCTGTTACTAGCTAAACAAATTTTTCAAAATAGGAGTGAAGTGGAAATATAGGTAGGGTAATAGGATAGCCAATTTAGGAATAGTTTATCTAATGTATATATGTTTTGATGTTGTTAGAAAGTTAGGAATAATATGTAACAACGCTACTATAATCTTCACATCATATACAGGCAGTGCTTGCTTAGTAACTGACCCTGCAGTGATCGCATAACACCAAACCCTTTCAAGCGAAGGGGGATGGTGGTTAGGCACGGGTTTAGCAGTGAACGGGCATGGGGCTACTACACCAAGAATACCATTTTTAGAACTCCTTAACCTCTAATTGAGTAAAGAAATCATTCGGGAAGTATACCAGTACAAAATAAATACACTGAGACATAAACCAAACAACACAAAATTTAATGAATAATGGCCCTATGTACTATTGATTCCTGGAACGTGAGGCGAGTACAGGACAAAAAGAAAAGGAACCTAATGCTACACCTAATCTTTAAATCAGTGGCAAATATATCATTTATACAAGAAACCCACATGTTGAAAGATGAATGGATAGGAATACTCAACAGAAACTGGATTAAAACAATAATAGCGGATGTGGATAGTACCAACTCTAAGGGTGTAGCCATTATAATTAAGAAAACATTTCACTACACAATTACGGAGTTTGACTCAAACCCAAGAGGAAGGTGGTGTTACTTTATAGCTTTGGATTTGGTGAAAGATAAACCGACATTATTCCTAAATATATATGGCCCTTGTATACGGCAACAACACTTTATATTAGAAATATATAACATTCTATTTAAGTTCCCTGACCATATATATATTTTTAGGCGGTGATTGGAATGCAGTCATAAATCCTAACTTGGATCGTACAAGTAACCCCCTCTCTCAAAACCTGCAAGCATCTATTGCTATAAATGAATTAATGATGGATTTTTGTTTGATAGACCCCATATCTTTTGATGAGGGACAAGGGGGGAGAAATAACATATATACGTATTACTCCAAATGCCATAACACCTGGTCAAGGATTGACTTTTTCCTAATCTCTGAAGTACTAACAAAAGAGGAGATCACATTCCACTCAGATCCCAGGTCTTTATCTGATCACTCTAAAATCACTGTAAAAATTGGTATGGCCAAACTTAGCACTTTGAGCAACCAGACTAGGAGCCAATGGACCCTAAATAATAACCTACTTACCAAATCCGAAGTAAAGCAAGAAATATCAGAAATCTTGACTGAACTAGGTAGTAATATAGACAATACAAATATCCCATTTGACGTCCAGTGGGCTGCGTGCAAGTCCACACTAAGGGGAGTCCTCATTCAAAAGGCAGCCTACTTTAAGAGAATAAATAAGGAAAAAGAAAATATTTTGGTGGCTGAACTTAAAAAAACTTGAAAATATCCAATTGAATAACCAGAACCCTGATACGGAAAAAAAAATCCACAACATACAAAGGCAACTTATAGAACTATACCAACACAACTATTCTACCCATGAAGTAAGAAACATTGCAAAATATTCAGAATGGTCACAACTCCCTTCTAGAGTATTAGCAAGAGTAATCAACAATAGACAGGAATCAATTAAGACAGCACTCATTAATTATCAAGATAAGATATATAAGTCAGACGCCCAAATATTAGATGTCTTCTATCAAATATACTCAGAACTATACAATATGGATCCCAAACAACCCTCAGATGATGAAATCGAGGCCTTTCTCAAGAAAATCATTTTCCCAAATTAACGGAAAGTCAGATAGATATTATCAATGCCTCTCTCTATGAACAGGAAATAACTGACGCTATAGCAAATCTAAAAACAGGAAAGGCACCTGGTCCAGATGGCTATACTTCTGAATTTTATAAGTCATTTAACCATAAGATGTCCCCTATTCTCCTAAAACTATATAACTGTATTAAACTAAATGGTATTGCTGACTACTATATAAATAGTTCCAAAACAATTCTCTTGCCAAAAAATAGCTTAGATAAGACCAACCCACAACATTTTAGGCCAATATCATTAATGAATATAGATATTAAAATCCTATCCCTAATATTGGCATGTAGACTCCAAAAAGTGTGGCCCACCATAATATCTCCAGAGCAAGCCGGATTCATGGCAAAGAGGCAAACATGTGATAACACTTTAACACTGGATGCTATGATGCACCTATTCAAGAATGACAAAATAGTGAGATACTGCCTAACCTTAGATGCTTCTAAAGCATTTGATAGGGTCAATTGGAACTTTTATCTAGGGTTATGGTAAATTTAGCATTCCTGATTCTTTTATTAACCTAATTAAAACCCTTTACAATAACTCAATCACATATCTATATATAAACAAAACTCAATCAAAACCTATCAGACTAAAGAATGGAACCAGACAGGGTTGCCCCTTATCCCCCTACCTTTTCAACCTTTATATAGAATCCCTGTTTATATACATTTCCCAAGCCACATTTCACTACATTCCCAAACTCCTGAACACCAAAATCTACTACTCTGCATTTGCAGATGATTTGAACATTTATTTTGAATGACCATACTCTGATTTAAAGAAATTAGCGAACACCATTGAAAAATTCTCAGTAGTATCCAATTACAAAATTAACATGGAAAAATCTCACATATTCCCTATAAATCTCACTTATCATAAAGAATTTCATTTTATAGAAGCATCCTTCAAAATAGTGTACTCATTTAAATTCATAGGGATCCAGTTTGAACATAACTATGCTTCCATGCTCCAAAATAACATCACAAAAGTATGGTTAAATATTCTGCAAGATTTACACAGATGGCAACATTTGAAACTACCCCTATTGTCTAAAGCATCAATCATCAAGATGAACATTTTACCTAAACTTCTCTATCAACTCAATGTCTCAAACCTAAGAGTTCCAAAAAATTTCTTTCAAACAATACACAAAGAACTGGCAAAATTCATATGGTCTCCCAAATCGGTCAGAATAAGTTACCAAAAATTAATATACCCTAAGGAAAAAAGTGGTCTGAACCTACCAGACTTTCATTTGTATTATCAGATCATATGTGCTTATTATGGATTATTCAAATTTCTCAATATACTCACTTGAAATATGCTTGGTCTCCTCCTTGGGTAAGATTATGGCATGAGCACCTAGTCAGTAATAACTTAAACCCGAAAGCTCTACATTTTTTAACTGAATCTAGTTTAAGAAACTCTAAAATAGATAACATTCTAAAACAAAAGGTAAAGACTTTCCAGGATTTAATGAAGTCCCTGGACCTAGATAAAACACTTCCTCACCTCCAACCTCTGCACCTTAATCCCAACATGAGAATAAATAACACCATGCTCAACCTTTCGGACTGTCCCCTTATTAAAGATCTCACGATATGGGGCATTCGAAAGCATGTGGGTAAGCCGATACATGAATTGAGAAAAGAACTAAAGCTGGGGTTTAAATATACTGTTATACTATGGCAGATTAGGGAATTTATAGCACCAATAATCAGGAATACCCCTATCATTGAAAGAGAAAGGACTAGAGCTGGAGCTATTATAAACATTCTAAGCAGCCAAAAAATATGATATCAAATACTTATAAAATAATTGTGGCTACTAGATATCAGGACAAGATATTACTCTCTAACTATTGGGACCAAATGGTACCCAAATTTACTCAAGACCAGAAGCTCAGGGCAATTGAGTCCACCATCAAATCAACCCCTTTTAAAAATCTCCTATACACTCAATTAATAGTCAATAACAATTCATACTTTACCCCCAATATCTTAAACAGATTCAACCCAAATGTGTCCCCAGCATGCTCTTGTTGTTCCTTTCCACAAGCAGACCTAATGCATGTACTTTGGTTTTGTAAATACACTCATAAACTTTGGTGCTCTCTTAAAGTTCACCTTGAAAAAATGGGCTACCAGAAATCAGCCTTATCCTGGGAACTAGCATTACTTCATATCACTGACTTGAAAATTCCCAAACTAAACTACCATGCACTTATCACTCTATGCTTATTAGTTAAATTCCATATAACCAAAAATTGGTTAGACCGCACCAAGTTATCCTGAAATGGTTTTAAGAACTTACCAATTAAACTTCTATCCTCACACAAACTTTTTATTGGCAACATAAATAAACAAATGTACTACCAGAAATACTGGAAACTTCTCTTTGACACCATTTTAATGGACTAGCTTATAGGTAAAAGGAATAACCTGCTTATAAGCCACAAAAGTGTATTTATAAATTCATCAGCTTAGACACTTGAGCTCCAAACTTCCATTTCTCTTCATAAGTTAGACACCTATCTTGCAATACATCTGAATAAGTTTCTTTATGAAATTGATGGTAGTGGTATGTGCGATCTTATCCACTCGTTTTTTTTTTTGTTGTTGTTAGATATTTTGTAAATATTTATATATGTTATAGATGTTATTATGAGAATTGCATGGATCATATGCTTATTAAGGAAGATGTTTATGTATTATTACTTTCAGTATGTACTAAACAGTTACTGTCTGATATTTTCTGTTTGAAAATAATAAAATGCTATTTGAGAAAAAAAAAACTATTTCATACATTTTAGAAGGGTACCCTCTGGGCAGTTAGTAAGGCTTAAGAGACTTACAAGCGATGAAGCACAGTTAGATTTGTTAGTGCAGGAATTGCATTTCAGATTTAAAAACAGAGGGTACCCTTCTAAAATAGTCCAAGACATTATTAGAACAAGTGAAAGGGAGGGGCTTAGTGGACACAGATGAAACAAGAAGGATTGGATAACATCCATGTTGTTAACCTTTACCTTAGACAGTAAAGAAATTAAAAACATAGTGTCCAACAACTGGAGAATATTAGTTTCAAATACTGATCTTCAGATGGTAGTAGGAGAAGCCCCCATGTTTGTTAACACAAGAGGAAGGAATTTCAAAGAAATGTTAGAAAATGGACAAAGAAAAAAGCCTCAAGGCAACATAGGTACTTTTAAATGTAAAAGTTGCAATTTTTGTAAATACATTTCAGAGGGAGCAGATTTTAATGTTGCAACTCAGAGCAAGATGTGACACATTCCAGGCATTTTTAATTATAAATCTACATTTGTGGTGTACATGGCAAAATGTTCCACTTGTTCTTTATTCTATATTGGGAAAACCAATAGGCAACTTAAAAACATAATGTATGAATACTATTATGCTATCAAAAAGAAAAATTTAGATAATGCTCTTTACAAGCACACTTTAAACTGTGTGGGTAGCAATAACAGTGTTAAGTTTCTTTTTACAGTTATAGATCATGTTCCATTGGGCTTTAATGGAGACAGAGATGGGGAACTAGATTTTTAGGGAATTTAAATGACATGTTTTATTAGATGCATGCAGGGCACCAGGGCTCAACAATGGTGTCAACTATAAAGCTGTGTTGAAAAGAAAAGCTTATTATAACAAATGTAAATAGTTTACATGTTTGTTAGAAATATATGCTTTATTTAAAATGCATTTTTATTTAAACACATTTTAAACAGTTTTTACATTAAGTTTAAGTAAAATGAGATTTGATTGGTGTGATGTGTATTGATAATGGTATAAAAATGAGACAGTTTTTTAACACTTTGTTCTGATGAAGGCCTAATTCCTGGGCTGAAAGCGCTAAACCAGTGGATTAAAGTTCATTTTGTGTGATATAGTGCTCCATCATCACTTGTGGTTTTCTTTTTATTTTACCAAAGTTACACAAAGTGTGAGACAAGTCTGCAGTTTTCTTTGAAAAACTATATCTACCTTGAGAAATGTGACCATAATTTTTTGAGAAGTATGTGGAGATGACCAGATAGAATGGAAATGGCACAGGTGTGAGGCTCTAGTTCCTTACTCTATCCAGGGACCCATGAAATCCTGATCCAGCTTTGCGAGAGATGGACCGTATTAACATTTCATGTGAAGAATGCCACAGCTCATCAGTGTAACACTCAACATATGCTCTTCTTGGATGCCTTTGTTTCAGGTATGATTTTGGTCCATGCTTGGGGATAGAACACATGACCTTTGGGTTTTGTGCTGGATTATAACAATAATAATGTTTGGGCATTGGGATTGCTATCTATATTTCTCAGAGAAAGTCTACTAATAAACAAACATTTTTTGGAAAATTGAAATGATTATTCCTAGTGTCTGTTTACTTTTCCTGCCCTATCTTCTAATCATTCATCCTCTAGCTGTACGGTTGGCTTCAACCTTTCAGCCCAAGGGTTACTTTCTGTTACCTTGGTAACTATGCCATGCTTATTACTGTCACTTTGGTAACTATGCCATGCTTATTACACTCATCATTAACTTCCACCACTTGCATTTGTTTTTTTTTTTCAATATTTTTGCTAACTCCTCCAGTTTCAGGTTATGTTTGCAAGACCAGAAGTGCCTTACTGACTTCCACCTCTGTCTATCCACTTGCGCTTTTCCACAAAAAAAAAAAATGCACCTTTTTTCTATTCATTCCAAACTGCGATAAAATTTTGATTTTAACCAGTGACCTTTGATATCTTCTGGTGAGATGTAACTTCATCTACATAACTTCTATCCTTTCGCCTGGGCTGAGTTAGGCCAGCACTTCTTACCTTATCATAAATGCCCATGAAAAAAAATGATCACTTCATTTATACTACTGATGATAAACCCTTTGAACTTTCTTATCATAGTCAGGCAATTAGGAAGAGCATCTGTATTTGTGTTTTCTATTTTTTTAATTTGAAACCTGATTAGATTATAACTTGCTTTTCATTTAAAGCAGAGCAGCTGTGAAAATTCCTGCAACAGATGGATTTTGGATCAAGCTAATGTAACCAAAATGAAAAGCCAGCAAGGAGCTGGTATGGTTACACATTTATTCCCTATAGTATTCAGGACCTGGACCTCAGCAAAGAAAGTGTTTTGCCTAAAGAAGTAGCATTTTCAGCTAATCTAAAATAGACATTTCTCTTCCGCATTACATTTTGCTACCTTATGTCATATGACAAGAATGTGACCAGTCAATGAAGGCACAAAATAATCATCTCTAATATGCAGATATCTGATAATTCTAAAATTATTTAAACACTAGACAAAAAAAATATGAAAAAATGAAAAAAGCATCACTTGATTATGAAATGCTATATAACAACATAAATACAATAATGGTTGAGGCACAGGAACATTCAGAACCTTTCAGGACCACTTTAATGAACCAAAATAAGCAGTCAAGTGCTTTTGTCTTCCCATACAAGACTTCTTCAGAACTGCTTTCACATCAAGACAAAAAAGATAAAAAAATCACCCAGCAAGTAAACAGACTGCCAAAGACATAAAATATGAGTGTAACAACAGCCAAATGAATAACAGTCAGACACATGGCAACCATAATATTAAAGTTTTTATGGTTGCTGTGCATCTGACTGTCATTCGTTTGGCTGTTGCTTTCACATCAAATTATATCTATTATATAATTACATTTGCACAACATGTGATTAAAACCAGCCAATAAAACAACTTTAACACTTCATTCTGCCAAACCTCTAAAAACTGTGTTACAATACACCTAACCACAATCTAAAGCAAACAAGATTAATGATAATAATAAAAACTATCAAAATGTTTAATGTATCCCACAGTGGAAAGTCTAGCTCTGCTAGATTTTTCTTTTTGTGTTTTTTAACCAATTGGTTTTCCTACATGACCTTTTTACTCATTGTTTTAGTTTGTTAGTTGGGATATTTTGTAGACACCCTAATGTTTATGGATATCAGTTGGGTACGACAACCCTGTGTTTCCAGAATTTAAACATTCCTGTTATGCTGTGCTGATGATGCTATAAGAAGGCAGATACATGCATGTCCACAGCTAGAGGGGGTTGGCTTTATTGGCCTGTAACTGTCCATAAATAGACTTAAAAGTAAAAGAAGAAGTCTTGGACATTCAGAATTGCCATTTAGCTGAAACACCTGATAGCCTTCAAGGGTAATTTGCATATATCCCATGTTGCCTCTGATATAAGAGGTTTAATGTATCACACAGTGTAAAGTTTAGCTTTGCTAGGTTTTTCTTTTTGTGTTTTTAACCAACTGGTTTTCCTGCGTGACCTTTTTACTCATTGTTTTAGTTTGTTATTTGGGATATTCTGTAGACACCCTGATGTTTATGGATATCAGTTGGGTACGACAACTCTGTATTTCCAAAATTCAAGCATTACTCTTATGCTGTGCTGATGATGACATAAGAAGGCAGAAACATGCATGCCTACAGCTAGAGGGGGTTGGCTTTATTGGCCTAAAACTGTCCATAAATAGAATTAAAAGTAAAAGAAAAAGTTTTGGACATTCGGAATTGCCATTTAGCTAAAGCACTTGATATCCTTCAAGAGTGATTTGCATATATCCCATGTTGTTTCTGATATAAGAGGTTTAATGTATCACACAGTGGAAAGTCTAGCTTTGCTAGATTTTTCTTTTTGTGTTTTTTAACCAGTTGATTTTTGTGTGTGACCTTTTTACTCATTGTTTTGATATATATATATATATATATATATATATATATATATATATATATATATATATATATATATATATATATCAAAAACATTTAATTCATTATACAGTCTTTCTCCTTCTGCTTTAAATACCAGATAGTTTAGTCCTATCAATTTTGTTACTTTTCTAAGTTTGTTAATAATATACTTATTTGTTTTCATTTTCAAGTTGGTTTTCTTACATTGCAAGTCTTCTTTTTCTATGTAATGTGTATTTTTTTCTCATGTCCTCTTTGAAAATGGGTTCTACCTAGTGGGGCATACCTGGTCTCCAAAATGTAAATAAATGAATTAATAAATTAAATTAATTGCATTTAAAACAGTGTCTGATTAATTGTTTTTGTCAAAAAAGTTCATTGTTATAAGATTTCATTGTAATTGATTTGTATTTGTAAAAGTTGTAATTATAGGACTTGTTTACATACTACCAGTAAAGCACATATGCACAAACATGCACACCCCCACAATCATATACACACTTGCACATGCATGCACATAGTGGCATCAGCCATTGGGTCTACTGATAAAATAAGTCCATACTGGTCAATACAGTGCCAGTAACCATTGTTTATTATGCAGACTTCACACATCAGTGTGAAACATATGTGAAGGAATGTCTGATGTTATTTCAACACATGAAGCTCACATGCACTGTTTTTCAGTCCAGGCAGGCATTCACGATATAATGCCTGCTCCACAGAAAATAGCATTTTTCCATTTCAGCCACTGACTGACAATATGGTTCCTTGACTTAGGTAATAACCTCTGCCTTCATCAGTACTTGCAAAGTCTTTATAATTCTGACTTTCTGCAATTAGTTCTTCCCTACATGTTTCATGAATTGTTAATGAAAATCCATACTGTTTGGCCACCTTACATTGAAGAATGACTGCATTAAAGCTGTACCAGTAAATCCATACAGCCACACATCTACAGAGTTATTAGGAAGATAGATTTTCACCAGGGGCTGTCACTGCATTTTCTGAACCTTGCACAGTACCTTAAATTGATTGGTGACAAGAGATCTGTGCTATGTATAATCCCACACTGTCCCTGCAGGACCAGTGTCAGATTTATAATTACAGTCAATCTGTTTTCCTGCACTGAACAATACATCACACAGACTGGTTTCATAAGTTCTAGCTGTACATTAAGAGTGACATTATAATTGCTCCTGACAGTAGACAGTCCATTTCCCAAACAAAACTCTTTGTTCGATCTTCTCACAGTCACTCAGCTAACATCACTAAGCAGTTTAAGTTGCATACATAATAATACAGTAAAAGGAAAGAATGCAGTACACAACTAATTTCTGCAGAGTTAACATCCCAGCCAAAAAAAAAATCCCGATAAATGTATCACAGTGGTTAATTTATGTTTTTTTTACTACATTTATATACCTCTCTCTGGGCATTCAGCCATTTAAAGTGAAGAACAAGAGAAAGATATATGGAGACAGTATAATATCCATGCATACCTATAATCCATGACTGTAAGGACTTTGTATTCTGTAATGCGTATGATCAAACAGTACTGAGCTGTACTTAATAAAAACAGCTACAAGCACAGAGGGCACTGAAGTGCACAAGACACAATATACACATATAGTAAATGACTGAGTCACATCCTGTTAGTTCAACAGAGTTGGTAGGTATAAGTCCAGCAAACCTGATCATATGCTACCGACATAAATTACATACAGGGATAACATCCCTTGAGGAAAAGAGGTGTTTAGTTTTAGCAATAACTTCAGACTCAGATTAAGTGCAGTGGCAGTCCCAGTCCTTGATCACGATAGCATCTTGGACCACATCGACATTTTTCTTGCACTCCTACCGCTCACATTCTAGCAGGAGCTACAAGTCCCTTGGTACAGATGACATAGCAGTAAGTTGTCCTGCAGATCTGGCACAGGTTAGTGCCAAAGTTACATTTTTTGAGAAAATTCTGAGGAAGAGAAATGCTTTTCAGCTGTGAACACATGAGGACAGGGTATTCCAAAGGTGGCTAGTAAATGTTTGAAGGCCACATTCCTCCATTTATGGTGGATAGGTAAGATGGGAATAAAATGGTTATATTATACAGTAACACAGATGATTAATTCTTTTTGTAGGACATATGATTATATCTACCAGACCAAGACCGAAATAATCAGATAGAGACAGAGGCAATAAAACAGAGAGAAATAAACATTTAGCAATATAACTATATTGCTCACAGATTTTTCTAAGTTATAAAAGTCACTTATTTCATATTTAAATTCTTGGAATGTCTTATGAGGAAATTTTGGTCTGATGAACCCAGTTCTTCTTTGGGGAAAAGACAAATGTTTAATAAAGTTTATTACCAATTTAAAAACTTCAGAGTCTTACTGAAGTAAGGCATATATTTAAAAGGCTTCACAATCTAGCAGCTGTATGAAATACTACATCCAGTATAATTGGCTCAATGATACAGAGAGATGAAGCCTTGACTGTGAACCAAGTTTGATTTGGTAGAGATGGATAGACCTACTAAGATCAATGAAAGAAATAGACTGCCGAAGGTTAATAAAACCCCAAAAGTCAGAAGTTTGATAAAATAAATGAACATGGTTATTAGGACTGTTCATAGAGATCCATGCGCTGTAACAGAAGTAAACAGAATATATTACTGTGCTGCAAAATTAATAACTGATAAAGTTCAACCAGAAGAACACAGGGTAGCGAGGGAAAGGAAGGGGAGAAATCGAATACCATCATGAAAGTATCGAATAGAGAAAATTATAAAGCAATTAAGACAAGAAGTGTTACTGTTGGAGGAGTATAGAAGAGGGAACAGATCAACAAAAATACTTAGATAGATGTGATAAAGGCAATGTGCAGTATTAGAACAGATCAGGATCTATCATGCACTATCGGAAATAAACTAAAAGTATCAGCACAGGCGGAAAAACTTATGAGATATGCAGATAAATATAAGGGAAAAGTACAAAATAAGCAATTTATTGATGACCTAAAAAAGTTTTATAGAGAATTGGGAAACAAGGTAAAAGGAATTGAAAGACCACCAAAAAAGAAGAAATAAATACATTTTGGAGAAATATTTATGCAGATCCTGTGGAACATAACAAAGATGCTAAATTGATAGAAGAAATAAAAGAAAAAATAAGAAGTTTAAAGGTGCAGGATATGAAATGGGATGAAGTAACAGCCAAAGAGATTGAAACAAAGTTAAGGAAAGCCTCTAATTGGAAACACCCAGGCCCAGATCCTGTACCTAACTTCTGGTTAAAAGTATTAAGATCTTTGCATGAAGATTTAGCCATGAGTAAGAACTATTTATATGTGCACCCCGAACAGACACCAGCCTGGCTAACAACAGGAAAAATAATGCTCCTACATAAGAGTGAACCTGCAAGCTACCCAAAAATTATAGACCAATAACTTGCATTCCAACGAGGTATAAACTATACATGGGAACTGATGCTGACAGAGTTTATAGTCATTTAAAAGAAAACTCAATTATGGCAATAGAACGAAAAGGCAATAAAAGAAAGTCATATGGAACAAAGGATAATTTTTTGTTAAATAAAGTCATTGGGGAGAACTGTAAAAAGTGGAAGAATCTAAGTATGGCATGGACTGACTACAAAAAAAGCATTTAATAGTATCCCACATTCATGGATAAAAGAGTGCTTAAAAATGTATAAGATACACCCTACACTGATTGACTACATTACAATGACTATTAAACAGTGGCAGACCACTTTGCAACTAAGCCATGATAAAGGACAAATTATTATTCCAGGGATAAAAATTCAACGGGGGATATTCCAGGGTGACTTTCTGTCACCACTGATATTCTGTCTTCCCCTGAACCCATTAATCTGTCTACTTAACAGCTTAGACCATGGCTATAATTTGGCTTCTAGAAAACAACAGGGTGTAAAGACCTCTCATCTTCTCTGTTGATGATTTAAAACTGCATAGCTCATCAGATGAGGAATTGAAAGCACAACTGCAAGTTGCCAAAACTTTTTCAGATGATATAAGAATGTCATTTAGTCTTGATAAATGTGCAAAAAGCAGCCTTCAAAGCAGGAAAACTGCAGCATCAAGAAAACATCAATTTGGGACAAGAATGTGATATAAAAGAACTTGCGCAAGAGGGAGTGTATAAATATTTTGGAACTGATGAAGGATCAGCAATAAAACATGAACAAATGTGAATAAAACTTAGTAAGGAATATTTTAGAAGACTTAAATTAATCCTGAAAACAGCTTTGACATCTAGGAACAAAATTCAAGCTATAAACCAATTTGCTCTTCCTGTCCTAACCTACAGTTTTGGAGTGACTGACTGGATCCAAAATGTGCTGGATAGGTTGGACAGGAAAATAAGAAGGATGCTTCATGCTCATCAAATTATTTATAAAAAATCAGTGCATACCAAGATTATATATTCCTCATTCTGAATAAGGTATGTGCCTCCTTGAAATTGATTACATGTATAGATATGCAATCATGGGACTGCACACATATCTGCTGAACTCACAAGACCCAAATGTAGTCAAAGTTTTGAAACATGATAATAAATCTAAGATGACTTCTCTGCTTAGTATAGCAGAAGCATATCGGCGTCAAGCAGGAATGGAAATCAAACCAGAAGTAGATAAAAATCAGGCAGCAACTGAATGTGCCAAAAACAAAAGAAAGAATATAAGGTGAAGGATCAGATGAGAAGGCAAGCAATGTGGAAAATGTATAAATATAGTTGCAAGTATAGAAAACTTCTGGAAGAACCTCATGTTGATCTGGATCAAATGCAGGAATGGTTAAGGAGAGATGAATTCAAACCAAGAGATAGAAGGTTAATATTGGCAGCCCAAGATAGTGGGCTACGTACACATTGGTTTACAAAGTCCATTAAACATGTGGGAGAAACAGACAAATGTAGGTTTTGTAAAACAGAATTAGAAACAGTCGCACACCTCGTTGCTGGCTGTGACATACTAATGGAAGAAGGACTGTATACTGAATGGCATAATAATGTGGCAAGACTGTTGCACTGGGGACTGTGCAAACATTATGGTACTGAAGTGGCTGAAAAACACTGGAAACATGAGCCACAAAACATCATAGAAAATCTGTTATTTTTATACTAAAATGGGGTGTATATTTTTTAAAACTATGGTTCATCTCCCTGGCCCCTGCTTGGAAATGTTTCATCTGCCATGCTCCTGCTTACACTTATCAAGGGTACCCAAACTTGTCAGAGATTTGGGATGCATGGCTAGACCTAAAATGGCCCAAGTGGTTGTTAGCCTAGTACACACCTATAAACCTGTGACCTAAAATCACGTTATATGTTTAGAATGCAGTCATTTCAAGGCAGCTTATTCTCAGTGCACTAAAAGTGAGGTAAGCTATCAGAGAAAAGAAAAAAAGCCTTCCTTACATTGCTTTGCTTTGCTGGGGTGAAAAATGGGGTCTCTGGATGTGATGGATAAGTAACAAGAAAGAAGAATAAGTTGCAACTGCAGCAATCACCAAACTGAAGGTCTGTGTGTAGAAGGAGTCTGTGATGGCCACAGGGAATGACTTTTGGATGGCCACTGTGAGTTTTGGCAAACTATCTAACAAAATGAGGGGTAATAGAACAAGTCATTGGATGTTCTAAACAGGGGTGGAGAAACACAGGTTGTGACTGTAGCCAGTTCTTGAGAAGTAGAAAGAACACCGAGGAACTCATGAACCAGGTGGACGCACTTTCCTTTGAGGAAGGAATGATGGAAGCTACTAGTTTTATTGGGTTCATTTTTATAGATAAGGATGAGGTCACTGTGGGGATTTAGCAGTTCCACACTGATAGGGATGTGGACTAAATAAGATGCGGCAAAAAATAACTGACTATAATAGATATTGATGGGGTGTTGTGTTTAACAGGTGTATTAGTGTTGTGTATAAGGCAGGGAATGTAACAATGGATTGAAAGACTAGGGTAGCTGTCTCTTTTTTTAGAAAAAGGACAGGAAGGGGTGTTCCAGTTATAGATGGGTCATACTCCTCAGTTTCCCTAAGGAAGCCTATGCCAGGATGCTGGAAAGGAGGCTTCACCCCACAGATGAGCAACTGGTTTAGAATGAGCAGTGTGAATTCCATCCTAGCCATGGAAGAGTGGATCATTTCTGTCCATGGACAGATATTGGCAGAAGCATAGCAGTTTGTACTCAGATATTTATCTGCACCTATAATATAGACATGTAGAAGGCTAATGTCTGAGGTGTTACAACACTGTAGGGTACCTGGGGGCACTAGGGGGCACCAAGGCCAATAGTCCTTGGCATTTGGTCCCTGTAGTGTCAGAGTGAGAACTTTGTCTTAAAATTAAGTAGGCATATTCAGACTGGGCACAGAACCCAACCAATGCTTTGTATTGTCTTACCTTCTGCTCATGATTTCTGTGCACAGGATATCAAAGGTTAGCGAAGTTAGATAAGCACCTGCTTTTGGGATATGAGGACTGCTTCACTGTTACTTGTAGACAATGCTGGCTTCTTGTTTTAAACTAACTAAGAATTGCGGTATGTAGTGGTGTAACTTGTTGTGGATTATAAAGTAGCTGTATTGAAAAACAATACCTTTAATTCAGAAGGCTTGGCTATCTACTGGACAGGAAAAGAATACCCCTTGTAGGTGAAGGGTGGAGACGTTTAAGTACTTTGGAGTTTTGTTCATGAGTGAACTTAGAAAGTACTAGGAGAGTAACCAATGGATGGGTGTAGCTACAACAGTACTGTGACATTGTATCAGACTGTTACATTAAGTCTGGCTTTATTTTATTACAACCGGACGTTTTGTATGCAGTTTCAGTCTCTGCTACTTTTATCTTTTGAATGTGTTACTCTATGGAGATTATGCAGCCATGTTCTTGTAAAGCTTTATGTGTGGCATTTCATCCAAAACTTTGATTAAAAGCATATGCTGGTAATTAGTTGGGACCCCTGAACAATACTATTATGACTCAATGATGTGTTGAAAAAAAAAAACAAAAAAAGTTCAAACTATTTGCAGATCACGTTTCTGAACCTACCGATCTGCATGAAGCTTCTGGGGAGAATATAGAACTGCTTGGTGGGGAATGTAGAACCCTTTGGGGACTGTGAAGCTGTGACAGACCTCCTGAATCACATAGCTACAATTATTGCAAAACAGAGCATCTGAAAAATTATAAGTGCAAGCTGGAATTCATTGATGGTCATATAGATGAGTCCAAGCAGAAATTAAGGAATTTGTTTTTAATTTACTTAAGTAACATGTCATACTTAAGTCCTGGACTGCCTAAGTTTTAAGTGTTACAATAACAAGGCCTAAATATAGGATTCTGACAAGACTTAAATTATATTTTCCAAGATTAGCTGAAACAGGAGGTGATGCCTAAAATGTTTTGAGCTTCCTACTTACCTTACTAAAAGAATGTTGTAAAACTAACAGAGATCCTTACAATAAATGGCCATAACACTTTCTGGTAGCTGCTCAAGAAAAAAAAGTGCATTCATTTGCCTTGCCCTACCAATGTTCTTGATGACTTTCTTGTGTAATGTACCATATACAACCTACTAGAAATGGAAAACATCCAATGAGGTGAATGAAGAGGATCTTAATATAATATCAATGTCATTCACAGGAGAAGGTTCAACTTTTTACACTTCCTGAAGATGATGATGATGATAATAATAATAATAATAATAATAATAATTACATGTTGCAATAACTAACCTCCCTAGGAAGACATAGGCTAAACTGAATGTGTTCTGCTGATTATGGTAATACTGGGTATAATAAAGTATATGTGCCTATTCACAGATGGACCTTAAATTATCTGTAGTTGGTGCATTGTGTGCGTCTGACTGGGAGGTTGCAATGGTGGGGTTAGGCAATGGTAGATGAGTTGTATGTCTGTGTGTGTATGGACTGAATGTGTGAATGTGCATGTGTATGTCGGGGGGGCTGGGGAAGTGAATGTGCATGTCTGTGCGCGTGGGGGGCTATCATAGCTCCACATACACCTAGACTAATCACCAAAGCCTGCAACATTGGATTTGGTTGGGAAGACCACTAGCCACCAGGGATGACTCTTCAACCATGTGTCAGGGGGACCACTAGCCACCAGGGATAACTCTTAAGATGTGGAAACTAAACACCAGGGAGAACTTGTGTATCCCTTTCCTTTTGCCTATACTCTGGTATCAGTCTCTGATAGGAAAGGCAGTCTACAGCTTGCAGTCCAAATGTCTTCTTGGCCTCTTCTCACTCTATTACCTTGGTTCCTTTACCAGTTTTCTACAGTAAATTCTAGTCCCCTCTTGATGATCCTTCATACCCCTAATTGCAATCATCCCTATCAGCAGAAAGTCCTTTCTCAATTCTCATGTTGTCTTAGTTCTTAGAATAATTTCTGACACTTTCTAAATATAATATTATCTGTATCGGTTGTTATTCTTCTTAAGGATCTGTATCCAAAATCCCAGTCTCTCCTTATTTGTTGAATTTCCCCCTGCTTCATTATCATCCCTTTCCTCTTTGAATTATAGTTTTCTGCTTGTGTTATTTTAATGAGCCTTAACTATGTAGCTGTAAAATATCTCTTCAAATCAAATCACCTTGAATTTCTTTATTGTATTTTTAAACATCACAGTAAATTGGCCAGCCCCTAGAATACCTATTTTGTCTCCCAAATATATTTTGAAAGCAGTTGCACATTTGGCATCTTTTGTCACTTTTAAATCTCTCAACTTTGTGCATCCTGCATTATCAGACACTGCAACATTGCGTCTTTCATTTACAATGAATGCTATAGTTTCATCGTGCAGTTCCACAATACACATGTTAGGTACATTTACAACAAATGCTATAGTTTCATCGTGCAGTTCCACAATACACATGTTAGGTACATTTACAACAAATGCTATAGTTTCATCATGCAGTTCCACAATACACGAGTCAGGTACGTTTACAACAAATGCTATAGTTTAATCGTGCAGTTGCACAATACACATGTTAGGTACATTTACAACAAATGCTATAGTTTCATCATGCAGTTGCACAATACACATATTAGGTACATTTACAACAAATGCTATAGTTTCATCGTGATGTTGCACAATACACTTGTTAGGTACATTTACAACAAATGCTATAGGTTCCTTGTGCAGTTGCACAATATATGTGTTAGGTATGTTTACAACAAATGCTATAGTTTTATCATGCAGTTGCACAATACACATATTAGGTACATTTACAACAAATGCTATAGTTTCATCTTGCAGTTCCACAATACACATGTTAGGTACATTTACAACAAATGCTGTAGTTTCATCGTGCAGTTCCACAATACACGTGTTAGGTATATTTACAACAAATGCTATACTTTCATTGTGCAGTTCCACAGTACAAGTGTTAGGTACATTTACAACAAATGTTATAGTTTCAATGTGCAGTTCCACAATACACATGTTAGGTACATTTACAACAAATGCTGTAGTTTCATTGTGCAGTTCCACAATACACGTGTTAGGTACATTTACAACAAATGCTATATTTTCATCGTGCAGTTCCACAGTACAAGTGTTAGGTACATTTACAACAAATGTTATAGTTTCAATGTGCAGTTCCACAATACACGTGTTAGGTACATTTACAACAAATGCTATAGTTTCATTGTGCAGTTTCACAATACACGTGTTAGGTACAGTTACAACAAATGCTATAGTTTCATCGTGCAGTTCCACAATATACGTGTTAGGTACATTTACAACAAATGCTATATTTTCATCGTGCAGTTCCACAATACACGTGCTAAGTATATTTACAACAAATGCTATAATTTCATCATGCAGTTCCACAATACACGTGTTAGGTACATTTACAACAAATGCTATAATTTTATCTTGCTGTTCCACAATACACATATTAGGTACATTTGAAACAAATGCTATAGTTTCATCATGCAGTTTCACAATACATGTGTTAGGTACATTTACAACAAATGCTATAATTTCATCTTGCAGTTCCACAATACACGTGTTAAGTACATTCACAACAAATGCTATAGTTTCATTGTGCAGTTCCACAATACACGTGTTAGGAGACATTCGTGGATGTCTCTTCTTTCCTGGGTTATGTAATGTTATACGAAGATCTGTTGTCTCACTGTTTTCAACTTCTTGCACATGCCATTCATCACATTTTATGGCTAGGCTGCTATAGGTGTATTCTTAAGTGACCATTTTATATGGGGGTATGGAGGCTTGCCCTAATGCCAGGGGGTAGAGGGAACCTTGTCCCTCACAAAAAATGTTTTTGTATTTTCCAACTTTGCAAATGTTGCTGTTTTGAACAGGGACCTCTAAAGGTTTTAGATGTTTTGAGTTTCAGATAATTGTGTCAATTAAAAGAAACACGATTGTTTATAGTAGAGCCATCTAATAAGATGAAAAGGCTGCAAAATCCCTGTACATGATTGAAAACAATGCTATAAGGGGTGTTTATCAGGATATTTCTCAAGTTGAATGATAAGTATACAGTGAATCTAATCCTTTTCAGTATTACAGTAGATGCCACACTGCTTGGTAATTCAGCAGTGATATTCTGTTCACTGAAATGGAGACATTTAAATGGTAACCTTTCCTCAAAAACTGCTTTCAGATTTTGTTTTGAATTAAGCCTTTGAAGGTATATAAATGAATTTTACATTTTGCTTATCTTTTATTATGATGAAACTAATACTGGTAATATGCCTTGAACGTGCCAGTGTTTTATTATAAATGGTTCCCCTGTATAGGTGGTAGAGATGAAATTCTTTGAGCATGAGTAACCCAACGTAGCTGGAAAACACAATGTTGATTGCTGTTTTTATGGGAAATTATTGTAGGTGCAATTTTTTGTGTAAACCGCAGTGATTCATTTCACTTGGGAGATTTCTCCTTTATTTGAGTTAGTACGAATATGGGGTTGGTATGTATGAATTTGGTGTGTGGGGGTGGGTTGGGGGTGATCCCTGCAAAAAATGCATAAAGTAAATGTTATACCCTTTTGTGTTTTAGGCATTATATTTTAGCGTTTTAGATGTTCAGCATTATGCAGATTGACGATTCATAGAACCATTATTAATATAATGCATAACTCAATGTCTTCCTTCACATCCTACTGATTTTTATTTTTTTTCTGCTTATATCCATGTAATTTATTTATTTGCAGTTGGAAACTAGGGCAGTCTGACTGGGTATAAAATGACCTTTTTCAGTAGTGACCTAAGGACATATTTCCACTATAACATCAGCTGACAGATAAAATACTTAGAAGTTTGAGGTACTGAAACACATAAACGGTGGTTAAGACATATAATGCATAGTAAGTCCACATCAGATACATAAATCATTGGTATCTAGGCTAATGTTAGAGTATGTCTACATGTAAAGAAAGCAAAAAAAACATATGTTTGTATATTGAAATTAATTGTAATGCTGTAATGCTGTATAAATTACTGGTGTTTTAATTTTTGTATTGTTATATCTTCATAAATAAAATTGTCAAACCTTTGGCTAGTAAAATAATTAAACAAAGATACATAGAAGATTTGCTTCTAATGATTTGTATTATCCCTTAATAACAATTGTCTGTAGACATTTCTTGAGCAATTTCCTGTGGTCACTAGTAATGGAGAATGGGAAGCCATTGATCTCTTTTATATTGTAAAGTCAGCAGAAGGGGTGTTCATACCACATTTCAGCACAAGTGACTGTAGAAATTGTGCCCTATTCATTTTAATAGCATAACTCCATTAAGAGTTTTATACGAGTCTTGAAAACTTAATTCACTTCCAGACATCTGAACATTCACTGACACTCAAGAGAGTGAAGCATCTTTTCTTTACATGACCACTTCAGAAGTTCGAGTTTAGGAATGGGCATAGGACATACAAGGGCACACTCTATGCCAGTAGGTGAATACTAAATGTAATCATTTTCTTTCTAATCATTAAGAGGGGGGCTCCTGTGATGTGCCTGGTAGCATTTGTTGCATAGAGAAAAATGGATCTATCACTAATCAGGTAGAATTTTATTTATTTATTGATATTTGATTATGGGAAAGTCCAAATGGGTAGTAGACCATTCTCAGCGGAAGTCCAGGGAGAAAAGCTCCAAAGTATTACAAAAAATTTTAAGAACAATAATTTTACAATCTTTAAAAAATAATACAAAAACAACTACAGTTTAAATAATTATACCTAATTAGGCATATCCTAGTATTTATTAATGCCAAAAACTAAGTGTACACTAAGGGTAAACTGTCCTAAGTGAACAGACAACACAAGCATAACTCACACCTTCCTCCTAATTTTAGTTTTCCTACTGATTTTCTTGCAGCTTTAAATATCGAAGGGGGGCTTCATAAAGGTTCCCACACAGTCTAGACAGCATGTACATTTAGCGTAATCTTTCTGAGTGACTAGGAAGCACAAAAATGTGGTAAGAATGTGCTTGAATACAGATCATGTACGCTTAGTATAGCTGTTATAACATGAAAACATTGTTTAAAACTAGATACAAGTTCTATGATAATGATTTAATAAATAAAGTCATTTTAGCTGGTTTATACAGAAATTAAAGGTAAGTTAGTATAATACAAACAGGAATTTTAGGGACCTGCTTCTTAACCTATACCTTTTGGCAGTCCTAGGTTTCATTCCCAAAGCCTCAATTTGCCCACCAAGCCTTTCTGTGTTGGAGGGAAGCCTCCTAGCTTATCAGTGGGAGTGGTAAGCATTAGGTAGCCTATCTACCACAAGAGGAGTTGTTTCTGGCCCAGAAATTGTAGTTTATTGGCCTTTTGGGAAGTTTTTCCATCCCTTTCAACTTTCTGGTTTAAAAGCCTGCATTTGCGCTTGTTTCCCACCTTCCCTGTAACTAGTCTAGTCCAGATACAGATTTACTGTATCCAGGACTGTTTGTAAGCTTCTGAGCGGTGCCAAAGTCTGCTCTTCAATTTTTTCCTTAGATCTACTAGTTCTCTCCTCTCCTGTACTTTTACTAGCTTATTAGTCTAGCACTTTACCAGACTTCTTGTAGCAATTATTGTAGAGCACAAAAGGGCTACCAGCACTAAATGTTCTACAAGGAAACAGCTCCAGTGCTTATTATTAATACCCATCCCTCCAGGCATGTCTAAAGGTCAGTTCCCTGTGCTTTCTTCTATTAACCTGGTGAACTTGGGCATCCTGAGGCAATGTAGCAACTGCCTCATGTACACTGACAATCCTCTCCTCTTACCTCCCAACAATCAGACTTGCAGGAGATGCACTTATATCCAAATTGAAAGCCATGCACTCTCCAGCCAAGACTGGAATAGCTGGTCAAGAGGAGAAGATCAACACTTTCACCACACCATGTGGAACACATAGTTCTCCAGAGCACACACCAGCACTGCCTTCACATAAAAACACAAACCACACACCGACCTTCGCGGAGGCTCTCAATAAAAATCTACCCAAACAGCAGAGACCTCCAAGGCAGAAATGCACTCAACCACCACAACACAACACTAGTCACGAGACACGTAACACTCCTAAACAGCGTGCCACTCAACCAAAACCCCTAAGGCAAAACAGCATGCCCAACACACTAGTCATAGGTGACTCAATCGTGAGGCACAGTGATGTCCCACTCACTAGGCTGAATAAGGGGAAAGTAACAGTCAGCTGCCTGTCAGGCACCAGGATCCACCACATAACGCATGCACTCAGGTCCCTCAACAACAGGTACAAATATGACTCTGTCATTGTGCATGTGGGTGTAAATGACCTGAGATGTACCTCCCTGGACTACATGAAAAGAGACATGGAGGAGCTCACGGATTCTGTAGCCCAGGTGGGTATGACCCTAGCTCTGAGCAGCATTCTACCATCACCCAGAATGATACCACAGTACAAGCAGAAAATGGCTGATTTCAACAATTGGCTAGGTTTCTGGTGTCATTCTAAGGGGATCTGGTATCTGTCTGCCTGGGATGACATGATTGACAGACCTCAATGCTTTGCCAGACATGGCCTGCATCTGTCACCCCTGGGCTTCCAGATCAAGGCTCTTGCCACCCATATAGTCCCTTTTTTATGTGGTGTTCCAAAGACCAAATTACCGCTGTAACAGCTACAAACAAATGGAATCTGAGGGTCATGCTGCTCAATGCTAGAAGTGTAAATCTCAAAATGCACTCACTCAAAGCACTCCTTAAAATGGAAAACATTGACATTTGTGCCATAACAGAGACCTGGTTCAAGGCAGCAGAAAGCACCCCTGCACTACCAGGCTATAACTTATTACACACCTTTTTTGGCCCCAAAACTTGGACCGAAGCTCCAAAGGCAGTGGTGTTTCCATATTCATAAAGGCTGCGTACACCTCCAGACTAGTAGCCCAGCATAACTCATCTGAGATACTTCAGGTGCAGCTAACATTGGGTAAGACAGCAATTCAAGTTGTAGCCTACTATAGGTCCCCAACCATGTCCCAAGACTCACACTTCATGTTCCTAAGCACCCTGGAGAATATTAGGGTCCAACATAATACTCTCATATTGGGTGACCTCAACTACCCCTCCATTAACTGGGAAAACTACTCATGTACCAATACACTTGCCCAACGTTTCCTGGAATTCATTAATTCCAATGCCCTGGACCAGCTCGTTCTGATCCACACTAGAGGTAGCAACATCCTTGACCTGGTTATTACTAATCACCTTGGAACTCCACATCCCTACCACCCCCCCCCCCGTAAAGGTAACCACCATGAAAATCTTCTTCAAAGCTAACTTTGGGCTCCTAAAAACAGAGGTGGCTAATTTCATGGCACCCATGCAAATGGAGATCAGTTGCATGACCACCAAATCATACACCAACGCACTGTACGAACACATACACAAATGCATGGATCTCGCCATACTCAACAGAACTAAGATGCTCTCCTCCAAAAAAAGGAAGCCAATCTGGTGGTCCCCTGCCATAAACAAACTCTACAACAGAAGGAGGAAACTGATACGGAATAAGGTGAAGTCCCAAGACTAGAAAAACTCCCTCATCAGCCTCAACAAAAAGGTGAGATCCCCCATCAAATCCTCTAAAGCTAGCTATAAAAACAGAATTGCAGCAGAGAGTAAAAAACCCCACAAGGCCTTCCATAGTTATATAAAAAATCTCCATGGCAATACCCAGATTTGCTCTGAGCTACTGCACAGTAGTACCTCGTGTATTGAGCCAATAGATATTGACAATATAGTGGCCGACAGAGTCAGTACCAGCTTTACCCCCCCCCCCAAGGGATCAGTCCCAATACCAGTAGATTGCCAGGCACCCAGTATTACTGCTGCACAGGTTAAAACAGCACTGTCCAAGGCCAAGAATACAGCTTCTTTGGGACCTGACAATATCCCTGGCTGTGTTCTACATGAGCTACAGAGTGAACTGGCACCTCACCTGTGTGCCCTGTTCAATCACAGTCTCACCTCAGGCTTTGTCCTTACCAAATGGCACACTGCTACTGTCATCCCTCTCCACAAAGGAGGAGCGACTACAGACCCTGGGAACTATCAGCCCATTAGCCTGATGAGTCTGATATGCAAAGCTATGAAATGCATTATTATGGACCTAATAAACAAGGATATAGGGAATCTCCAAACTCTGGATCCTACACAGTTTGGTTTTGTGAAGGGTAGATCATGCCTGCTCAACTTGGTCGACTTCTTTGAGTCAGTCAACAGAGCTGTGGATGAAGGCAAGGTGGTTCATACACCATTCCCCACTCAGGAATCATAGAAAAACTCACTAAGCTAGGCATCAACTCCTATATCACTAGGTGGGTTGCAAACTGGCTCACAGATAGAACCCACAGTGTGAAAGTAGCTGACTCCAAGTCACACTGCAGACCAGTCACGAGTGGAGTCCCACAGGGTTCGTCCTGGGTTCTCTCCTGTTTGGTATCTACTTCTCTAAAGTCCAGGCCAACACAAAGGGACTCTGGCTGACAAAGTTCGCAGACGATTGCTTGTTGGGAGCTATTATTAACTGCCCGAGTGATGTTGACATCCTACAGAAAGGCCTCACTGAGGCCAACGACTGGTGTCAGGACCATGGCCTTAAGCTCAATGCCAAAAAATGTGTCATGATCCCCTCTGGGAAAACCCAGTTCCCATGAATTACCACATCGATGGTAGTACACTGAACACAGACAGCGTTATAAGAGATCTGGGAACACAGGCTGAAAGCAACCTCTCTTTTGACCACCACATTGCCACTATGATCAGAAAGTCCTTCTATATGGCACATCTCATTACTAAGGGTTTTGCATCCTGGAAGAAAGAGGTCATTGTCTCCCTCTACTCTTCCCTCATTAGGCCAATCATTGAGTACAATGCCCCATTTGGCATGTACCTCACTAAACACCTGCAACAACTGGAGAGGCCGCAAAAGTACCATACAAAGAGAATCCCAGGCCTTAAAGATTTGTCCTATATGGATAGACTAAAAAAAACTCCAACTATTGTCGGTCTCATATCGCCTACGTAGGGCTGATCTCTGCTTGACCTTCAAAGCCATGTCTGATCCAGCTGTGTTAAAAATGCTACATTTGAAGAAATCCCAATCCCTCTGCACCAGACACTCCAGAGACCTCAACCTCATTAACACAATCAACAGAACATGCTGGAGGGACAGGTTCATAACCCAGAGACTGCCTATGCTATGGAACAGACTTCCTATACATGTCAAGCAAAGCACCCCACTGGCCCTCTTCAAGAGAAATCTTGACGAGTGGATGGGAAGTAGAAAATTCACCTCGGGGATCACTCCAATGGCTTTACTCAACAGAGGCACTGGGAACTAAGGTTGGGTGGCATGATGCCGGGCTAATCCTATGGGCTAGGCTTGTAAAGGCCCTATGGCCATTATCCTAGTACACATCTATGAACCTGTGAACCTATAATGTGTGACTGAGCATGTCAGTTAACCAGACATTGTTCCTGGGTTTACCACTGAAGAGTCTATGTCTCTGCTGGGTTACCAGGGTAACAAACACATTGATTTTCCTCTTCCTTATTTGAGTGCACATTTATATGCACTGCATATACATACCTGCATACATATACACAAATGTATGAGTGTGTGTGTATGTGTGTGTGTGTGTGTGTGTGTGTGTGTGTGTGTGTGTGTGTGTGTGTGTGCGTGTGTGTGTGCGTGTGTGTGTGCGCGTGTGTGCGTGTGTGCGTGCGTGTGTGTGTGTATGTGTGTGTGCGTGCGTGTGTGTCTATGTGCTTGTGCACCGGCCCTACATACCATTGCTGATCTAAGATAGGATTGTCAATTGCTTGCATCAAATATGTTTGTAAAATGGGTTTTAATGTTTTAAATATAGCAGAATTGACAGTATTGGAGCATTAGTTTTCTGTGCCTCCTTGGAACAGCTGAAGCTTGTGAGGCTGACATATATTCTGCCCTATTTTGACCTGTCTGGATCTCCATTGTTCACTGTAGGCTCCTTATGCTACAGAGGACACAGGTTGCTGATGCTCCGTGTTGTTTCATGTCTTGGTGTCTTATAGCAGGCACTCAGCAAGGCTGTCACATATTGGCATTTATCTCCAAGTTTGTAGTATGGAGCTAAAACTGCCACTATATTTTTCAACAATAGTTCAAAAAAACCATAGGGTAATCACATTTTGTTTGTGTAATCTGAGTGGGCTTTGAAACTGTCATCTACAGATGAAAGCTACTTAACCCATTGCTGATTTGCTTGGAAAGAATCTTAAAAAATTACAGTTGAACTGTTGTGCTTTGTTCACTCTGAAAATGAAATGCTTACCGTGTTTATTTTAAGACGTGTAATACTGCTGCATTCACCACTGAATATGTGCAAACAGCTTCTTTTTCATATGGCTTCTCAGATAAGGAGTTGTGTTATTTCACAATGACTGCTGCACTGATTTCTCATTTCCACATACACATTAGTCCTGATATGACAGGTCGAGATCCTTGCTAACTATTCATTCTCCAGGAAGGATTACATAGAAAGCCTCTTGCTTACTTCCTTTTTAAGGGAATCCCTTCTAAACTGTTTTCTAAATGATGTTATAGTTCAAGGGGTTTGGGGCAGAGAATATTGCCACCAACATAGCAGTGTTACAGTTATGAGAGTTGTGGGGTAGAGAAGCTTGACAACAACACAGCGGTGTAGGTTCACATAGCTCAGCATTTAAATGCAATCTTGCTGCATTCCTGTGACAAACTCAAGGACTATAAATTTCTGGATATTTCAAACTTCAGAAAAAGAACAAGATTAGAAGTTGCCGGGCTGATTTTATATATGATTTTCCTACCTCAAAACATTTTCAAACTGTACATTGATTCCATGTTAGGCAGCACTGGTCTCCTACCACTGCATATCGAAAAACTGTCAGCAAAATTTCTTCCCTCATCATTTACTGCAAACATGGGCAAACATTACTAAAAATGTTGTGCAGTCTGTGCTGATACAGAGTAACTACTAGTAACATAAGACATGGTTACTTTTAATGCTGGGTGACATTTTGATTCAGCGTGTCCTGCGCTAGCCTTATAAAGTCTTCTGTATAAATGCAAATTATATGAAATGGAACACTATCAATAATTGCCTGTCAATCAGCAGCCACTGATGTAATCAAACAAAGACATCAGCTTTATTCAAGCATTCAACAGCGTTCAAAATTAAAAGTATATTTCCTAATTCGTTATTCCTCCTGGGTTCATGAATGTAAAGCTTAAAATGGAAGATACATATCATTTTACGTCATTGATTTTTTTCTATTGATCGTGATGCAGGCTGTTTTATGTCACTATTATATCTCCCATGATGCCTGGATAAATGGAAGTTCATAAATGTCTTTGTAAACATGCTTTGACTCTAAGGCAATGTAAAAGAAAATATATCTGGTAAATCATCAGTCACAAGGCTGTATCATGTACAGGCACTGCATAGCAAGTAAGGAACATTCGAGAAATATATTATCTTTCTAGAATCCTAAGATGAAACTAAAAGTCCTTTCACTTTCCTGCTTTTTGAGTAATATATGAAGAATACCAGATAGTAATTACTCTGACTGTCTACCTGCTGTAAAGTGTTTCATTTTCTTGACTCATTATTCTTAGGAGCATCAAATACTTGTCCTCTGTCATGCCAGCTGTTGCACCCCAGTGCCTGCACCAGACGATGCCACAAGGGAAGGTTAAAAAAGAATTCCAGCTGTTATCCTGCAACATTCATAGAGCTCCTGAATGTCCTTAACACTTCCCATTAGTTAACAGGCATGTTCCATTGACCAGTGTATTGCACTGGAGCTAGTGTATTCTTCTGCATCCCTGTGATGTTCAAGCGAAGTGAAAACCGTGCTTGGCTGGGGTCAAGGCTCAGACATTTTGTGCACTAGAGCACATATCTGGATTTCCCAGAGGTGATGATGGACTTAGTCAAAGCCCTCCCACGTGAGATAGTATAGCTATCATCTGCAGGTCACTCCCAAAAATCTCCAGCCAGCTCCTCTTTCTCCCACAATGGTAGATGGACATATGCTTCTGATGTCAATGTTATCATGATCTTATGTTGCAAGACATTAGGATCCTCTGATACCACAGATTCTCTACAGCAAAGAGCTAAGCATAAATTTGTGATAGTTTAATAATGTTTTAATCAGTAGCTTATTTCCTCATTACGATTACACCTTATTAAAGTTACTATGGAGCTTACTGCCACTAAACTGTTGTACCCATTATGATGGCATCTAGTAGGACTGGGAAAAAGATACAGTTAAGAATGTATCAGCTAAGAATGCAGCTAATTAAAGAAAATAAAAGAAAACTTCTCCAAACTCAACAACATTGCTGATGGCCCAGTCATTGTGTGACATTCCTAGGCTGTTGAGAACTAGAAATCTTGGTATTACATTTCACAAATGGCAGTGGGGACACTGAGGTGATGGAAGAGAAGCAGGTCTATGAGACAGTGGCTTGAGTGAGGAGATCTAGTCCACAGAGCATATCTCACTATCTGATATAAAGTGTACAATTACTTTGGAAATATGCTGATCAAGTTGCTGAAACTATGTTATGACAGATGAAGGTGAGGCATTTCTGATAGTAGAGAAAATGTTGCAGTCATGTTTATCTGAGGACATTAAGTACGACCACTTTGAAATCTGTCTTCTTAAAAAAGTAAATACTCTTAAATGCTTCTAGCAATAAACCTATATGTTAGCAAAGGAGAGTATACATCTAAGTTATCTTCGTATGCTATAAGTGATTCATTTTTCATTATTACATACTTGTAAAGTCAGACAAGGTTCTTATTTCCATTCTAAACAGGTCAGTCTTGACACAAATTTCTAATAAATCATGTACAAACTTAAAAAAGGTATTCTGCAGTGTTTGGCTTCAATGCACTTATGGCTCCCACTAAATCCTTTTTTTTGCAGTAATGGTGGGAAAGGCAGCTTAGAAATGGAAACCGTAGCAGATCAGTGTTAAAGAAAGAGCCTATCCAGTCACCACAGACCAGAAACAAGAGTTTCATTGATTATACATGAAAATCCGCGGTGGTGCAGCGGTTAGCATTGGCGCCTCACAGCAAGAGGTTCTCTCGTTCGATTCTTGGCTGGAGTGCCTTCTGTGTGGAGTCTGCATGTCCTCCCAGCGGTTGAGTGATGTATAAAGACATGCAGGTAGGTGCGTGCATGAATGGGTGTGCCTTCTTTGAAGGTTGGGCGTTGGGCTGGCAACTCAGCACCGTAAAAATCCACTGCCAATCATTAGCAGACTGGAGTTGTGCTGTGGCGAACCCTAACCGGGAAAAGCCGAAAGACATTACTATTTATGAAAATGTACAAATCAGCCTGTGGCTAAAGGGAACCACTAAGTCCATTTACCTGTGGATCCAGTCACTATGCAGCTGCCTCTTTTCTCATCCTGTTCCTGACAAACCTCCTTGTTCCCTACTTTCATTTTACAGAACTCATAGCTTTGTTCTGTGCCATCCAGTCTGCCAGTAAACTCTCCTCTCAGGTCTGCCACTCTGCAAGGCATGTAACATATCATCACTTTAGAACAAACAAATAAACTGGGCGGAAGAAACAAACAATCCAAAACAGAACAGGAGCCCAACAGTAGCCAGCAGAAAAAGATGTTAATCCCGAAAAAACACTTTCTTTTAACGTAGTCAATTTAATAAAATTTTTTCTCACGTTTTCGTCACTTTAAGTAAAGTAACGTCTTCAGAGACACAGACAAACAGCAGTTACACAGTTTCTACAGCATTTAAAGCATGTAGCATGAAGTCATGTGACTAGTAGCAGCAATGAATTAAAGGTGCAGAGCACAATAATTCAAACACTATTAAAGTAAGTCTTAAAACTTACATACTAACTCAAATAAAAAGTGTGTATGCAGTCAGTATACAATATACAAGGGTTATGTTAATGTCATTAGTAAAAAGTTAAAAATACACTATCGTGTAAGATTTCTTAATTTAAGCAAACATGAGATATTACAATTCTCATTCAAACCAGGCAAGCAGAAAGCATTAAGTGCTAACTGCCATTCTAGTTCTTGTACCTGTGTAACTGCTGTTTGTCTGTGTGTCTGAAGAAGTTACTTTACTTAAAGTGATGAAAACGTGAGAAAACTTTTTATTAAATTGACTTTACGTTAAAAGAAAGTGTTTTTTTTTGGGATTAACATCTTTTTCTGCTGACTACTGTTGGGCTCCTGTTCTGTTTTGGATTGTTTATATCATCACTTTAGTCTTAAAATGAGTACTTCTGATTTGCCATTCATACCTCCATCTTCTAGTTCTATCTTTCATCATGAACTCTACACCTCAGCCTTCCCAGTTGAGCTAATTTTTTCGGATATATGCATACTGATTGCCTATTTATAGAACACTATCCTCAGTTACTCAACCATTCTACTCACGTCTGCACTGTTTCTACAAAATATCTATCATAATGTAAGGTCCTCCTTCAAACTGCACATTGTTCAATAAACTTATAGAATAACCTTAGAATCTCTGTTGTGTGCCCGCCAGAGGTATCACCCAGCATCATACTAGGTGTAGAAACAGGGCTCTCACACTGTGCACAATTATTTAACCTGACAATAATCAATGTTTCAAAATCTACAGTTTCTAAGCCAATGCCCAAGCTGCTATGGTTTCCTTGTATTCTTGCATCAGACATGCATAAGCCTACATCAGTGAATTTTTGGTGTCTTGTATCAGACCACTCAGCTCACCTGCTTAGATCATCCTAATTTCCTCTTCTACACTTCATGCATTTGTTGTTTTAGTGTGACCAGCGGTCATACCAGACCTGTCTATAGGACCACTGAAGTACCAGTAAGAACCTGTCACACACAACAAATTCAGCAGCAAACTGCTGTGACATGATGCTTAACATCAGCCTGAGATAATGTCCTGCACAATAGCCACTGCATTCCTTATCGCCCCTCTTGATAGCCAACAGTCCCTCGATCCCACCAGTTGAGGGCCACAGCCATTCACCCTCGGTTTACTGAGTACCCTCTTATGATGCACAAATCAAGTTTTTAAGAAATCCAAAAAGGAGAGCATATATGAATTATCCTTAGCCACTTTAGCAGTCAGGAAGTTATAATATTTTGGGACAGTATACAACACAATTCCTGATACCGATTCAGCAGCCCACTTACAGAATATCTTCATTACTTTTTCTATTGTTCAGGTTATCTTCCTTAATCTCTAATTAACTATCTTAGCTTTTGGTGTCCCCAAAACAAACACAGAAATAACACTGCTGCATTTTTCAGTCCTAGAACACTGTTCTTGTTTCTAAAAAACTACTCTACAAAGTCGTAAGAGGTCACATGATTACATTCCCTCAACACACTTTGCAGTAGCTATCTGGTCCATGTCTCTTCCTGTTTTTGCAGTTTCCATGTTCTAAATGTTCTTCTCTTCAGTACGTCACAATATATGCTTTATTTTCTTCCAGTTCCCCTATCTCACTGCATCCATTTTAATATTCCTGCCTATGTTTCATGTGTGAGAACCTTTATAAAATAAACCTGTAGAAAATCCACTCAGTCTAATGCATCTAACAATTTCATACCATTTTTGTTCATTAACTTATAACATGTGTGTGATGTGGAATGTTAAATCCCTGGCAGCCTTCACACATCCTTGCATTGCAGAGCATTTTCTGAAAAAATAACTTAAAAAGCCTAAGATAAACAAAAGTAAATGGGTCTATATTGGATGATCGAACTTTCAAAACTTCGACTGTGATATGGTTGACACCATATGATAGAATTTTTGAAAGTTTGAATGTTTTAATGGAGCTCTCCATACAGCACGGAATGGGAAGATTTCCCTTTTCTGCACTATAGTGCAATCTCGGAGTTGGTATATTTAAAGAACAGGGGGTGTGGGGGTGCATCCCCCCATGTGGGGGGTGTCGGGGGGCTTGCCCCCCTGCTTAAAATGTTCAGGTAGGTTATTTGTGTAGTTTATTTATTTATTTTTTTTATTTTCCAACTTGTAAAAGTTCGATCATATGGTGTCGAACATATGACAGTCGAACTTTTGAAAGTTCGATTGCCTAATGTAGACCCAAGTAAATATATTAACAAAAGCTATTAAAATGTACAAATAGCAATGTTATCAGTAATAAGTATTATTTAACAGCAATAATACTCCATGCATTCACATCTTCTCCAAAAATACTTTAATATATTATAAGGCACACAAACCCAGAATTAATTATTTGCTAAACTTTCACAGACACCTTGACATATCTTGTTAACTGTACAGCCTAGATATATACTGTTACAACTTTTTTGTTAACTAGATATAAGCTTTCTTATGACAGCAAGAAATTCCTCTCTGAGTGCATGTTTATTGAGATATTTATAGAAATATGAAAACATGAAAACATGCTTATATACTCCTCTCTATTGTTTGGTTCTTCCATCTTGACTAACCTTCATGCCATACTAAAATGTTAACTAGAACAGTGTTACAATAAGGTAGATAGATTTTCAGCTAATACAGGCCAGAGAACACATCGCTGTTCTGCACTAAAATCTCTAAATTGGCTAGAATTATCCCAGCAGCTAAATTACACCTAACATCTGTTAACACAAAAAATTCTGTTTAATCTCATTTCCTGCCCAGCTATAAGTACGATTCTTTACCGGTATCACCCAGATCATCATCTTCAGTCTACAAGCCTTACAAAAAACGCAGTCAAAGTCTACACTCACATTGTGTAGCAAGAGTTTGCACTATGATCCCTGCACCAGTCAGGGCAATAAATAACATTTTTTTATTTAAGCTGCAACTAAAATAATTCCTGTCTGACTCCTGGCTTTCCATATGCTGTCCTCCTGCCTAATAGTTTCAGCTCCTTCTTCTCCTCTAATACCTACATCCACCCTATCCCTCCCTTTCCCTGTTTTTATTTCTCTTACTCGTATTTTCCTTACTCTTAATCGTGCTTTTGCTCTTTATGTCTCCTCTCTCTCTCATATCCCCTTATTATCTCTAATAAATACTTATTTCTCCTTCTCCCCTCCCTTCTACTCCTCCTCCTTATCCACTGTTCACATCTTCCACTGACATTTGCTTTCTGAGTGAGTAATAAACTCTCGCTCTTATAACATGACAACACTTTTCAGTGCTGCATGATACTGTATTTATCTTGCTGGGATATGTGTATTATTCTACACGTCACGTGTATTAACATTTGTATTAATCTATTTACAGTATACTGTAATATATCAGTTTTCACCTTTGTACATGTATTTTCTGTTTTTTTTTTATTTGTGAGGCTTTTCTGCTCAGGCCTCCTCTAAAAATGGATAAAACCCCAAATAAACAAATAGTTGTGGCACTTACTAACAGCTAACATCACATATGAATTTATAATCTTAAGAGACTGTAACTTATACTGGAGGAGTGCTTTTGGTTTATGCACATCCACAAGTACGTCTTTTTGGCCCATCATAAATTATCATACAAACACCCCTAGAACAGACAAAACTTTATGAAGAAAAAAAAATTGTAGTTCACCTCATCTTATTATCTCCAAGTAATATCCAAAGCTATTGAGCAATTTACGATGTTCTCAATGAATACTTTATTATTAATTTAAAGTTATTAAAATGTTTAATCCTATGCATTGCACATAAAAAGGAATAAATAGAATGTAGTTTGAAAATCCACTCTTCCACATTTCCTGTTGGTCTCAAAATGAAATCCTTCAAACATAGCACCGTAAATGCAGCAAATATTCCAGTCTTTTAGTCCATAATAATCTTTTTCTATCCTTAATCAAATAAACTGGCATTGTTTCTATAACTTGAATCTTCACCTAGTGATTGTTCTCTTTAATAATAATTTACTGTCTACCCTAAGCAGCGTGGCTCTATTCAAACATAAGAAAACTAAGGCTAACGTTCTACCTTGGATCACCATGGACATGTCCTCTGCAGATCGCCTCAAAGCCCAATCTATACTCTGTTTCCTACGGACAGCTGAGAAGTGATCTATGCCTGGAAAACAAGGTGTCCTTGGATCCTGCTCTGATGGAACTTTTGCATATCCTCAAAATGAACAGCATCAGAACTGCTGGATCTGAGGGCTGAAATCTCATTTAGAACATAAATAGGGCATGTAGAAGGGGCAAGTATGTATTTCAGAGATTTCCGATTCTCTGGAACAAGAGAACAAGTAAATTCACCCCTGGTCTGGCACCCATGTCACTGATGGAAGGAGACAGCTGATAAAAATGCCTTAGATTACATACACCCACTAAAATAACCTATACACCACAGAAATGTGTGGAATACATTTGGGTCGCATGGCTAGGCTTGTAAAGCCCCAGTGGTCATTATATAACTATGAACGTATTGAAATGAATTCCCAATAAACCCTAACTTATACATAGAGCTCCATAAGGAGGGCAAATCTATGATAATTATTTTTATAAATCTGTACTTTCAGTACCTACCAATTCCCATCCTCAAATAATTCTGGCAGTCAGTTAATAATCTATTCAAACTATGTAAAGCAAATTAACCCCATACCTTTAAAGCCCTCATTTGGCATTAGAAGAAAATTCAACCATTTCTTCATTAATAGTACTACTTCATTAAATAAAATAACGTGGTAAAAGAGAGATGTAAACATACAACTTCCTTGGAGGCAAAAATCTTGCATACAAATGAGGTTGTCAGAAATACTCACACTACATTCGTCACACACACCTCTCACTACACACACATATTGCCTTATCTGAGACAACTGAAAGAAACTTTCCAAAATCTTAAAGACCTCCAAAGCCACCTAATGACAAGAGTGCTTCTAAGCAAACACTAAAGGACACACCAAAAGCAACACCGAACATCTCAGGTAAATACACCCAAAGGCCCCCCAAAAGCAAAGCCCATAAGCCACGTATACATTTTACCTAACACTCTTGTCATTGGGGACTCCATTGTGTGACACACAGATGGCCTACTCACCAGGTTAGACAAGGAGAAAATAATGGTTAGTTGCCTCTTTGGAGTTAAGATCTCAGTATCACGCACACACTCACGTTACTGCTGCCCAGGTACCATTATGATTCTATAATAGTTCATGTGGGTGTAAATGACCTCAATATACTGTATTGGACTATAGGAAAGCAGACATAATGGATTTCTCAGAATGTGTCACAGCTAGGTATGAGCCTTGTAATGAGCAGCATTCTACCTTCACCAACAATGATGCCACATTTTGAGCATAAAATGATTGATTTTAATATTTGGCTTAGTTTCTGGTATCACTCCAGGGGGATCCAATATCTGTCAGCATGGGAGGACATAGCCAAAAGACCACATTGCTCTGCCAAGGATGGGCTACACCTTGTCCCTACTAGGCTTTCAGATATTGGCTAAAACATTATCCACTCCCTTAGAGTCTTTTTAGGGCAGTACCAAAAAGACAAAACTACCAACACAATGAAAAAGTCTACAAGCAACCTTAGGGGGTAACTGTTCAGTGCTAGAAGCCTAAACAAAAAAACCTCCACATCCTTCAAGCCCTCCTCACTCTGGAGAATGTAGATAACTATGCTGTGACCAAGACTTGGTTTAAAGACATAGAAAGTACTTTGGCAGTGCAAGGCTATATAGCCTTCCACACATTTAGACCAACAACAACACAGACTGGGGCCAAAGTTGGAGGTATCTCGATCTACATTAGCAGCAAACATACTTCCAGGTTGGTTAAACAAGCTGATACCATGAACTTCATCCACGTACAAGTCTCTGTCAATAACATCCCTCACCATATTATGGCTATCTACAGGTCACAATCAATGTCCTAGAGTCTCATGACTCTCATCTAAACCTACTAAACACCCTTTTCATGGGTGACTTTAACTACCCCTCTATAAACTGGAACGTGTATACTGCCTCAAACACATAAACACAATGCTTCCTCAACTTTATTAACACTAACACCCTGGAACAGATTGTGCACACTCCAGAAAATCCAGCTAAACCAATAACAGGAGTTACTCATAGGAAAACTACATCATATAAGGTGACAGTTTGTCAAAATTCAAGGCTCCCCCTAATCCTGAGACCACAGCTACCTGTGCAGAATTATTTACATACTCCATATAGAAACATGTGAATGGCTGCATAGAGGCTGGCATACCTACAAGAAATAAATTCATAGGTTCATAGGTTCATAGGTTCATACTAGGCTATCTGCCCAAGGGCATTTATAAGCCTAGCCCATAGTTATGTGGCTTTCGCCACCCCTTTAGTTTGAATAAAAACTATGCCTATCATTTTTCTGTGCCTCTGTCAAGCAGTGACACTGAAGTAATACAAAACAATAAAAACAAACTCCACTGGTGGAATCCTCACATGTACAGGATATATAATAAAAGAAGAAAACTTGGCAAAAATCAGGAAGAGCAACTCCTTTAAAGACAATTGCTCTCTTATAGAGATAAGCAAGAATCTAAAAGGACTAATTAAGTACAACAAGGCCAAGTATGAGGTCAGAATAACCTTGCAGACTAAAGACAACCACAGACTCTTCTTCAACTATAACCAGAACCTCAGAAGTAACATACAGCAGTGTGATGAACTGGTGGTGAATGGTGCCACCTTCACCAATTAGTGTAACATAGCAAATATACTGGCTGATAAATTCATCTCAAACCTAACCCCTTACCCCCCCCCCCCACCAAGCTTTACCAGGTGAAGTCCCCTCCAACATGCTTCCCTCAGCTATCAGCAGGGACAAGGTGCTGGCAGCACTCACTAAAGCCCAAAATACCATCCCCATGCATCTGGACAACATCCCCGAGTACCTTCTGAACAGTCTAAAAGATGAATAATCAGGACCATTTGAGGCAGTCTTCAACTACAACCTTGAAACAGGTTATGTTCAAAGTGACTGCAGGACCACAACAGTCATTCCCCTCCACAAGGGCAGACCACCAACCAAAACAGGGAAATACAGACTCATCAATCTAATAAGCCTAATATGCAAAGTCATGGAATGAATTATAATAGAAATGATAAACAAGGACATTGGCAACTTACAGACACTGGACCTGTCCCAGTCTGGCTTTGTTAAGGGAAGGTCAAGCCTTCTTAACCTGGTAAACTTCTTTGAGAAGTCAAAACCTCAAGATGCATGCACTCGAGGCTCTCCTCAGTATGGAGAATATTGATATCTGTGCAGTAACAGAAACCTGGTTCAAGGCTCCCGAGAGCACCCCAGCACTACCATGCTTTTCGGCCCCAAAACTCGGACCAAACCACAAGAGGAGGGGGAATATCCATATTCATCAAAGATACCCATACCTCCAGGCTAGTGGCACTGCACGAAGCATCTGAGACCATCCATGTGCAACTAACAGGGCAAAACTACCTTCCAGTTTGTAACCTGCTACAGACCACCCTCCCAAACTCAGGAACCCCACTCGGCTTTCCTGAAGACACTGGAGAATATGAAGGTCTCTCCAAACACCATTATATTGGGTGACTTTAACTACCCAAACATAGACTGGGAGCACTACTCAAGCCCCAACACCCTAGCCCAACGGTTCCTAGAATTTATAAACTCAAATGCTATGGAACAACTGGTCACCACTCCCACAAGAGGGGAAAACATATTGGACCTGATCATCACCAACATGGGGACTCTATGTCCCATACCAGAGGTATACCCCTCATTGGTAAGATCTGACCATAAATTAATCACTATGGACATCCATATCCCGCCCCCACCCCCAGCAAAGGAAACCATGGTCAAAAACTTCTCAAAAGCAAACTTCCCACTTCTCAAAACCGAGGTGGAATCCTTCAATGCCCCAGGGCCAGTGGAAAATACGGCCCAAACCACAGAATCCTTTACAAACACATTCTATGGATACCTACAGGAATGCATGGATTGTGCTATCCCAAATAAAACCAAGACACACTCCTCCAAAGGCAGGAGACCTGTCTGGTGGACCCCAGCCATAAATAAGCTGTACAACAGAAGGAGGAAGCTACTACATGATAGAGCAAAATCCCTGAAAGGGAAGGCAACTCTAATCAGTACTAGCAAGAAACTACGATCCCTCATAAGATCATCTAAGGCTAGCTTCGAAAGAAAAATTGCACAAGACGCTAAAGATAATCACAAGGCTTTCTTTAGTTATGTCAGAAACCTGGGTGGAAACTCCCAGATATGCTCTGAGTTAGTGCAAAATGACAAAAAATACACTGAACCCACAGACATTGCCAACATCCTGGCAGATAGGTTCAGTGCAAACTCCCCCCCCCCCAAATGAGCAAATGACTAGCCCAACAGAGTGTAGCCTATTACAGATTCCACCAAGAACCTCACAGATGCACAGGTGAGAGCTGCCTTCTCCAAAGCAAAAAACACTGCATCAATGGGACCAGACGGTGTCCCGGGCTGCGTTTTACACGAGCTCCAAGAAGAACTGAACCCTCACTTAAAACCACTGTTCAGTCTCAGCCTTACAACAGGATATGTACCCAAAGAATGGCGTACAGCAACAGTGGTCCCACTCCATAAAGGTGGTGCCACAATGGACCCTGGAAACTATCGCCCTATAAGCCTAACTAGCCTGGTCTGCAAAGCTATGGAGCGTATCATTATGGAACTCATAAACAAAGACATTGGGAACCTCCAAACACTGGATCCTCCCTGATTTGGCTTTGTTAAGGGCAGATCTTGCCTCTTGAACCTGGTCAATTTCTTTGAAACAGTTACCAAGGCCATAGACAAAGGGAAGGTAGTCCACACAGCCTACCTTGACCTTGCAAAAGCCTTCGACACAATACCCCACTCGGGCATCATAAATAAGCTCACCAGCTTAAATATCAACCCCTATGTCACAAGATGGGTTGCAAACTGGCTTAGGGATGGAAGCCACATGGTCAGAATTGCAGGTGCCATGTCAGACTCTAAACCAGTTACAAGTGGCATCCCACAAGGCTCAGTCCTGGGACCTCTCTTGTTCAGTATATATTTCTCTGAGGTACAGGCTAACACAGGATGACTATGGCTGACAAAGTTTGCAGATGACTGCAAACTGGGGGCCATAATCGACTCGCTGGCTGACACAAGCATCCTCCAGAAAGGTCTCACAGAGATGGATAACTGGTGCCAGAGCCATGGCCTAAAGCTAAATGCCAAAAAGTGCATAGTCATCCCCTTTGGGAAAAACAAAGTGCCCACAAATTACCACATAGGTGGTAATCCATTAACTACGGAAGAAGTAATTAGGGATTTGGGGACCCAAGTAGATTGCAATCTCTCCTTTGACAATCACATTGCCAAAGTGGTTAGAAAGTCATTCTATATAGCCCACCTTATCACGAAGGGGTTCCCATCTAGATCAAGAGAGGTCATTGTGCCCCTCTACTCATCAGTCATCAGGCCCATAATTGAATACAATGCCCCATTTGGGATGTACCTTACCCAACACCTGCTGCAACTAGAAAGACCCCAAAAGTACCTCACCAAGAGGATCAAGGGACTCAAACAGATGCCCTACGCAGTTAGGCTAAAGAAACTCCAGCTCTACTCAGTTGCTTACCGCCTACTCAAAGGCGATCTGTGGCTGACGTATAAAGCCATGCCCAACCCAGAATTAATGGACATGCTCCACCTCAAGAAATCCAAATCCATCAGAACTACATGCTCCAGTGACTTAAACCTCAGCACAGAAATAAATAGAACATGCTGGAGGGACAGATTCATATCCCAGAGGCTCCCCTCACTCTGGAACAAAATCCCAATCCATGTCAAACAGAGCCCCTCAATGACCCTTTTCAAGAAGAATCTTGACGTTTGGATGGGAGATCGTAAATTTACCACTGGGATCTCTTCTGTGTCACTGCTAGACAGAGGCATGGTAAACTAACCTTAAATGGGCTATCTTCTGTGACCTACTATACAGAGGCACAGTCAACTAATCTAAGAAGGGTGGCGAAAGCCAAACACACTCTGGCTAGGCTTGTAAATGCCCTAGGGCAGATAGCCTAGTATCAACCTATGAACCTATGAACCTATGAGAGGGTCACCAAGAGAGTGGATGAGGCTTTTGATACAGTACACCACTCAGGCATTGTTGACAAGCTCTCTGAACTAGGTGTAAATCCTTACATAACTCACTAGATTGCCATCTGGCTCACAGACAGTCCCCAAAAAGTCAAGATTGGTGAGACCACCTCCACCGAGAGATGAATCACCAGTGCAGTACCCCATAGCTCCATGCTGGGCCTACTTCTGTTTGGCATCTTCTTCTTGGAAGTCAAGACCTCTGGCTCACCAGGTTCGTGGATGACTGTAAATTTGGAGCTATTACAGATTCCACCAACACACTAACATCTTGCAAGAGGGTTTATTACACATAATGACTTGTGCCAAAGTCATGGCCTAAAACTCAATGAAAAAATATGCATTATAATTCCCTTTGGGGAAACTGTCAACCCAAGTTAATTACTCCATCATAAAATGCCCTTAAGAGTCAACCTAATAGTCAGAGACCTGGGAACATATGTCAATAGTAATCTGGACCTTGACCAACATGTAGCCAAGTTAATAAGAAAATCATTCTGTTACCCAATTTATAGCTAAGGGTATGGCATCCAGGTCCAAGAAAATTGTAGTACCACTCTACTAAGCCCTTATCAGACCTCTTATTAAATACAATGCTCCTTTTGGCATGTACCTAACCAGACACCTGCAACAGTTGGAATGTCCACAAAGGTTTCTCACCAGGAGAATTCAGGGCATGAATACCCTGTCCTACACTGATCACCAAAAGGCTCCATCTCTGTATCCAGTCTCCTACAGGCTGCTGAGAGGGGATCTTTACCTGACTTACTGGGCTTCCTCAGATCCAGCCTTGGTGGATTTGCTGCACATGGGCAAAACAAACAGCACCAGAAACACTAGATCCAGGGGGTCTGAACTTCACTTGTGACATAAATAGAATGTGCTAGAGAGACAGATATGAGTCCCAATGGATCCCTGAACTATGGAATAGGCACCCCATCCATGTAAAACGATAGGCACCCCCACCCATATAAAACAGTGTTCATCCTTGAACATATTCATATTAAACTTTGACAGCTGCATGGGAAATTGTAAATTTAGCCCTGCTCTGTCCCTCAAGTCCCTTATAAACTGAGGCCATCAATAAGAATCCTAACTAGAAACCCCACACAAAATTTCTTAGTTATCTCCCTATTAACATGCTCCCCGACACACCCATAATACTCAGGACCCAAATGGCTTGAGGTGCATGGCTAGGCTTGTAAGGTCCCTAGTGGCCATTAGCCTAGTAACAACCTATGAATTACCCATTCTGCACATTGAAATCAGAATGCAATCCAATCCTGATTTACTCAACCATCAGCCTTTCAACCAGTCACAACCAACTATATCTACAAACTACTAAAAATGTTTAAACTGTCCATTCCTGCCTTTGATGCCTTCCCTCTGAACATATGACACTTTGCACAGTGGCTGCAGCTTTCCCCATGTATTTACTATCAACTACTCCACTGCATCCTCTTAATTTCTATCTATCTGGAAACAAGCTATAGTTATACACAAAGGATGATTCACTTATTACTAAGACATGTCACATCCAATTGCTGTCCTCTGTCCTATAGTCAGAATCCTTGAACTATGCAGTGGTTCTCGAGTTATACAATATCTATCCAAGCATAACATACTTTACTCACTCAACACTGATTTAGAACACATCAGAGCACTGAAACTGCCCTACTTCAATACTTTGAACTTGTTAGAGCCAGCCTACATCCGAGCAAAACCATAACTGCCTTCGGTTTTGATCTGTCTGAAGCCTTTGATGCAGTCAACTCTCAGTTTTTACTATAAATCCTAGCCCACTGCACCCTTCACAATTGTTCATTCTCCTGATTTTGCAGCAATGTATCAGATTATTCACAATCAGCTGTGTGCTAACACTCTTCCTCTTCACTTTCAAACTTAAATTAAGTATCACAAAGAGTTACACCTGGACCACTCCCCTTCTGTAAATTTGTCCATGATATGGACCATCGATCCATATGGACGGTGCATTGGTGCAGTGGTAGAGTTGTTGCCTCACACCAAGAGGTTCTCTGGTTCGATTCTTGGCTGGAATGCCTTCTCTGCGGAGTCTGCATGTCCTCTCTCCGTTTGTGTGGGTTTCCTCTGGGTGCTCTGGTTTCCTCCCATGATACAAAGACATGCATCTAAAGTGTTTCTCTCTGGGCCTCCACTGAAAATTGGCTTTGTTCCAAGTCTGCCTTTTCCAGTAAACAAATGTAAAAATAAAAATAAATAAATAAAATGATATGCATGCCCACTGCAAGCCTATAAGTATAACAAAACATGCTGATGACTCATCTGTCCTTTGCAAAGGTACAGACATTAAATGCATTACTTAACAACCACAAAATGTCTTCACTAAGCTATACTTGGAAGCATCTCTCTAAATGTTATTAAAATAAAAAAACAATACTTTTTACTCCTAACTTATATCAACAGTACAGAACTGGAAATCTCCTCAAAAGATAATTGCCTCATTGAAAAGTTCAAGACAACCAAATCACTGGTGACTCAGTATTCGTGTATCCTAAACTCTAAGATGGCCGTCATCATATCTTTTGTTACAGTTTTTTCACTAGATTTTCACTGCTTGGATTGGTCTTTCCACATGTCCATTGACCTGAGTATAGTGTAGGCTCGGCTACTATGTTTGGATTCCTGCTCATACACAAATCTCCTGAATTAATGAATTGGGTACTGTGGGCTACTGCTACAAATGAGACTATCAGGTATTTGTGTTTTTGAAAATATTAATTAATGGATTAATCTCACTTGCAAATATTATGCCTGTTTGTTTAATTATTTTAGGGAACTTGAAATAATAATTTACTCATGAGATAACAGTGCCTCAGTAAACTGGAACAAACCTGTAATCACAGTGTTGTATTAATGATTTGTTACTGCACATGCTAGCATCTCTTCTTTCAGATTTGTGTTACGGCATGCTCTGCAGGAGACGTAGCTCAGTAGTAACTGTTCTGTTTGAGTTGTATCTGGCCAAGGCATTATATCTCTTTCTGTTTCTTTACAGTTTATTATCTTTTGCTGTCATTCATGTAGCCTCTCAAACAATTGCTTTCTGGTTTTACTGGAAACTATTATTTTGTCAGCTTTGAGCATTAATCAATAAACTTAGTTTGTTTATTCACTGAAAGAAAAATAAGACTGAGTTTCTTTACCTACTAGTGACCTTTGTTCATGTCATCCTGGCAATTTAACATCTTCTTTAATAAATGTTATCCTTCTTCAGTGCATGCTGCTTCTGATATGTGATATATTTAAACATACTCATTCGTTCAAACTGCTAGCACAGATAGCCAGGTGATTGGCTCGATTATTTTAAAATCATTGTCATGCCCTGACCTTTCATTAGGTAGAGTGTCAGGATGTATCCCTTCAAAGGGATAGAAATGTATGTCTGTTGTCCTGTAATTTAGTTGCCTATATGATATTGATAAATAACATTGCTTGAATAACAAGTGAGATTCTACTAACTCATTTTGCAGTTTAGGAATGACAGTAGCTTTGTCTAGCACTGTAAAAGTAATCACCGTTTAAATACTATTCTAATTTATTTCTGAAGGTATAACCATCCACAATATCGGCACTGGCAGTGTTTGTAAGAAGGTAAGGTAGTACAGTTTAAACAAAAGACTGTCTAATTGTAGTGTTAAAGACCTCCAGCTAATTAGGCATTTATGAATTAAGTCCGTTGAACTTAATGCAGCGTACAGCCAAAATAAAAGATGTGTCGAAAGAAGCATTCATGCTTCACTAAAGGTACAAATGCTACTCTTATAGTAAAGACATGAAATAGCAGTGATCCTAGCAGATGCCACAGCATGGATTATGAGGAAATGACCTTATCATTGCCATTGTGAATGTGCAGCAACTTGCATCCTCTTCAGTATTCCCATTTGACTCAAAGCCATTCCTGTACCTTTTCTTAATGAAGCTTTTGTTCAAATCACTGTCAAACTGTTAATCTGTGTAACCATCTCTAGTTGCACTGACCTTTTGATTATTTGTACTTTTTTTCACTCATGTCTACTAATCAAGCTGCAAAAATTTGACGTCTAGAAACTGCATGCCTGTAAATTTACTGATTTCAAGTACTGCAACATTAATCATCATAAAAGGACACATAACTCAATTCTTTTTTTTGAAATGAGGAATGAACCTTTCTGTGGGCCACATTTTGTTATGACATATTAGTATTTAAGATGGATATCCGGGACTTAGGTTCATAGGTGAATACTAGGCTGTCTTGAAAGGCCATTTTAAGCCTAGCCAGTGACCTGAGGTCAGACTTAAACCTGTATCTTGTGTCTGTGAGGTGAAGACCTTAAGTATTATGCCAGACCTACCCTCTGTGTATTTTCTATTCCAGATGCATATAGCATCAGTATGGAACGATGAATGTTTTACTTGTAGAAGATGACACCATAGCCACCATGTAGTTGTACAGTCCGTGATGTTGATGTTCTTTTGTGTTTTTGCTGTTCTTGGTCTGTAATACTCATTAACAAAGGGAGAGTTTAAGTTAATGACTGAATTATGGGCGTTACGTATTTTCAGTTCAGCTTATTAACAAAAGGCAGAAAAACTCAAGCAAAGTAATAATGCATTTCTAACTTTCAGGAAAATGGCAAAATACAGAAATCAAAACTCAGTGAGAAGTTTGACACCCTCTACCAAATTCTAGAGGAAAGGAAGAAACACCTGCTGCAGGTCATTACTCATGAAAAGGAAGAAAAGGTGGAACGTGTTCGCTCTATCATACGACAACATGGAGATCACCTGGAAAGCTCATCCAAGTTAGTAGAGACAGCCATTCAGCTGATGGATGAACCCCAGATGGCGATCTTTCTGCAGGTATGTACAAACATTCAGCTGTTATTTGTGCTAGCAGTTATGTTACGGTGTATAAATTCTGAAGCACTGTCTGTTGCACATTTTGCTTAACCAGTCACAAATATAACTTTTGTTCATTGTTATGGTAAGGTTGCATGTAACTGAGGTAGTAACCACATAGTATTGAAAAATAAAGAGATTAGCATTCTTGAAGAAAAGAATATACACAGCTTAATTATGGTACTGAAAATATTCATACTTAATTAAGGAAAAGAAGGTTAACAAACATGTTTTGAACAAATGAGCTGGTAACCAAATGGCTACTGACATTTCAACTACAACAAAGATTTCTGGTAAGCGTGTGTACTGATGACACTGTTGTAAGTTCTATGACAGCCTGATAAAGTAAAACTGCATAAATTCATGCTGTCTGCAGCAGATGTGAGTGCATTTATGCCATACCAGGCTCTTGTTTTGACTTCTCAGTAGGTCACCTGTATTTCTATCCCTGACTGTCAATAGCAGCTGCCTGAGACCCCAGATAACACAGAATGGAAAGCTGATGCCTGTTTTCTATAAAGAATCAGTGTCAGTGCATTTTTAAGTGTATTCTGGCAATTATTGTATTGTTTTCTGAGATGTTCCCCTTCTTTGTGTTGGTGTACCAGGAAGTCTTGGGGTACAGGGGAACGTGCCCTCTACAAAAACACTTCCAGTTTAACATCTACAGTTTGACTTTTCACCCATTTTTCACCCATTTGCTTTTAACATTCTAGGTCCTTGGGTTTCAGTCGTGTGGGGGGGTATTATTAGTGGAGCACTTTATTTTCTGGGATCAGTAACAGGTCATTCCTCACATTTCTAAAGGCTGATGTCTGAATGAATAAACCCTGCGTCAGATTTTAATGCTGTTATTCTCTTATTGGATCAAGACAATAACTAAGCTGCTTTATTGCTGTTGAACTCTATGTATTCTATGACCATGTCACACCAAAACTGATCTGTGATTGCAGCTCTCTGTGGCTGCATATTATTTATCAGGCCAGCAACGGCTTACTGTTGAGCTTTTTTATGAGCTCCATGACAGCACCCCCCCCCCCAAAAAATGTTAACATCGAATACTGCAGTCATGCAATGTGAGCTGTAAGTCAAACAACAAAAAGTCAAAACTCACTGTAAGACATTTAAACCATTCTTGCAGGGAACTTTCACCCCTGAAGCCCTTGATGTGGAACGATGCCCCATACCTTTGCTATGTATGTATACTACGGGATTGGTGAACCTCAGAATAGGGGGTAATATGAATCTTCATCCTAGTATACATTTAAGAGTAAATACACCTGAAATAACTCTGGGTGACAGTCCTTGAAGTGTCACATTTCTGCCTGGCAGCCATGGTCCAGTTCATAAAACACACTAATGACAGTGGAGTTTCCTTTAGAGTACTGGCCAAAGTTTCCATAATCAGTATAAATTGTTCCTCAGCTCTTCAAGCAAAAAGGTCTTTAAGTATCATCACCAGGATGGGTTGTTCCTCAGCTTTATATAAATACATAGCTTTTTCTACATACTGCTTTATACATACTACTTTATACATACTACTTTATACATACTGCTTTATACATACTACTTTATACATACTACTTTATACATACAACTTTATACATACTGCTTTATACATACTGCTTTATACATACTACTTTATACATACTGCTTTATACATACTACTTTATACATACTACTTTATACATACTGCTTTATACATACTGCTTTATAAATACTGCTTTATACATACTACTTTATACATACTGCTTTATACATACTACTTTATACATACTGCTTTATACATACTGCTTTATACATGCTACTTTATACATACTACTTTATACATACTGCTTTATACATACTGCTTTATACATGCTACTTTATACATACTACTTTATACATACTGCTTTATAAATACTGCTTTATACATACTACTTTATACATACTGCTTTATACATACTACTTTATACATACTGCTTTATACATACTGCTTTATACATGCTACTTTATACATACTACTTTATACATACTGCTTTATAAATACTGCTTTATACATACTACTTTATACATACTGCTTTATACATACTACTTTATACATACTGCTTTATACATACTGCTTTATACATGCTACTTTATACATACTACTTTATACATACTGCTTTATACATACTACTTTATACATACTGCTTTATACATACTGCTTTATACATGCTACTTTATACATACTACTTTATACATACTACTTTATGCATACTGCTTTATACATACTACTTTAGACATACTGCTTTATACATACTGCTTTATACATACTGCTTTATACATACTGCTTTATACATGCTACTTTATACATACTACTTTATACATACTGCTTTATACATACTGCTTTATACATACTACTTTATACATACTGCTTTATACATACTGCTTTATACATGCTACTTTATACATACTACTTTATACATACTGCTTTATACATACTGCTTTATACATACTACTTTATACATACTGCTTTATACATACTGCTTTATACATACTATTTTATACATACTACTTTATAAATACTACTTTATACATACTGCTTTATACATACTGCTTTATACATACTACTTTATACATACTGCTTTAGACATACTGCTTTATACATACTGCTTTATACATACTACTTTATAATTATCACAAGTCAGGCCTCAGTTTTATTCAAGTATGCCACTGCTGTTCTACTTTGCCTCTTCTACTAAACTTCACATTATAATTTTGTTTTTATGCTGGGGCTCCCATTATACGCTGGAGGAGGATTAGTGTGCTCCTTGTAATACAGTACATTTAAATGTAATTGGGGGGGGGGGTACTTGATCCAAAGTTGCTGTATCTGAGAGAATTCCCCTTTCTTTCCCTTCTCTAAGGTATAGTAATCTTACATTTAGTATATACAAAAGTTGGAGTACAGGGGGCTTGCGTCCCTGAAAAAGATGCTTTTACTGTGCAATACTCAGTTTAGACATTTGCTGAGTTTTGGGGCTAATTACCGTTACATTTTTGAAGCTGTGGGACTCAGTATGGTGTTTTAAACTTTCTATAGGTTACCTTTTACTGACATTTAATAATACTTTTACTGTATTGTTTCTAGCATTTAATAATTATGAAAATATGTGCATTTCAAATGTTTGAATTATTCAATAGCATAGTTGTTTTTATTCCATGGTTTGGTATGGATGCTTTAAGATTATTTCTAATTAAAATTGTTCCTTTCCAAATTACATAAATATTGTAGTACTGTATCTTTCTTCTATTCTACTTCCAAATACTTATGCTGTTTACAAGCTTGTCTGATTACTCTTGAGTATTTAATTCATTATCTTCCTAAAGATATGTCCTTAATCATTTATAGTATTGTGTGACCTTAAACCATTATAATTTGCCAAGATGTGAGCTTATTACATTATCAGAAGTATTTCTTTGCATTGTATCTTTTCCTACCACAGGCATGGTTCACAGCCAGATAAGGTCCTTGTACTAGTTCATTCAGCCTGGTTAACAATAAATAAATAAATAAAGTAAATAAAATAAAACAAAATACAACTAAGCTATTCCTAATTCCTCTTGTCAGGCTGAATCTAAATCCATTCTTACCAGTGACTGAGTCGGAATATCTCTCAACCTCTTAGCGTAAAAAGTCTGGGCAAAGCCTGAGAGAATGGGGGCACAAAGGCCCCAAAATAGGAAGATATTTTAAATATTGTTCTTAAAACATGATTTTTCTTAGCATGTATGTTTCTCAAGGACATGAAGTCTAAAACTCAAACGTATAAATTTTTTATTTGCTGATGGCAGAATTCCTCTGTGCTAGTTAATGAAGAAACATAAAATGGAGGAAAAGTGTGACACATTTTCTTAGGAGGTGACAAAAAGGAGTTTCTGTGCATCAAACAAATCACTTTAATCTCTAAATGTGAGACTTATGGGTTTAGTTTAGTTGTTTGTATGCTTAAATAACAATAAATCATTTGTTTAATAGGTCTTGTATTTTCATTGCTTAGCCAGCAGTAGCATTTCAACATCATATTGCTAGAAATGATCTGCCGAGTTATTTCTATTTACAGCAACAATACAAATGCAATTATCACTATTTCTCTGGATAGTGACTGCGGCATTTTTACTTCTGAATGACTAAATTATATATTTTTTATTTTAATTATATTTGGTTCTGCATCAGAAGTGTTGGCTGGTTTGCAACTGCTTTCTGGCTAGCATTTAACTTGGACTGTGAACAACATTATGAGGTTTTATGCTTACAACATCACTTTTACTTTGTAACTATTTATAATTAATAAAAAAGTCTGTGAAATTTCTGAATTGCTTGCCACAGATTCTATATATAAAGTGAACAGCTGTGGTGCTGGAGGGCATCCATACTTTACACACATTCTGTTATCTGCTGCAACTATGAATCCTTCATCCTTTAGGCATTTCAGGCTTATATGTTTTATACATATTGCTGTTTATCAGTAACAAGCAGGCTGCCCAAACTCAGGCTCTTATTCATCCACAAAATATACTTCAGACAGTGTCCCCACTAACTCTTATACCTCTAAAATGGGCATAGGATTGCCTGCATTCCCAATGTGTACAGCTCAAGTAAATAATTCAGCAAACTGAAATTAGGTTTGCTGTACTGTGATCTTAGTGAAAATCATACTGAAGGTTTCCAGTTGAGAGACTGATAAAATAACGGATGTTTTAATTTGCTCACCGAATAGAAGAACTGCAGATCAGTAGCAGGACAACTTGCTATCTTGACCTTTTTTAACAGTTTCATTATAACCTGCCAGGTACATCACATAAAATAAAGTTATTATAATACCAATACCAGTGCAAGGTGCACATTCCCTTGCTAATGTTTTTGTCACCCATGAGACTTGTTATCCATGAGATGTTTTTATCTTCTGAGATCTTGTCCCCTGCTTGTTTCTGTGTTCCACTTTTCACACCTCTGAGGTTTGATCCCTGTGTCACCTTTTCACCAATTTCAAATCTGAATTTGTAATCTGAAATATGATCCTTTGCCTTTCAGCACCAAGGACATCAACTTTATACTGGGTTTAGGTCTTGACTAATTCTTTCTTTATTGTTTTCCCATCTATTCCATTACAAATAATGGAATGAAATAAGTATTACCTGCTGCTGAGTAACCGTATGCCAGTGCAATTAATTATGAACCCAAGGCAGAGTCCCGCAAAGAGGGACTGTCTATGTGAATTTGTTTAGTGCAAACAATTGTGTGCTACACTGTCTATGAGTTCCAGTAACTGGGCTCTGGTGTTAGACAATAATTTAGTTCTCCTTTGTGTTTGTGCTCTATAAACAATATATATATATATATATATATATATATATATATATATATGTATGTATGTATATATATATATATATATATATATATATATATATAAATAATCTCTGTAAGTACTGTGTAAAAAATGTGAGAATGAACAATGTTCATAGGTTCATAGATTCATAGGTAGGTACTAGGCAATTGGCCTTAGGGCCTATATAAGCCTAGCCAAAAAGGTACCTTGGCTTTCGCCACCCAAGAAAATTATTTTCCTGTGCCACTGTCGAGCAGAGCCACAGAGGTGATCCACGGGGTGAATTTCCTATTTCCTATCCAATCATCAAGATTTTTCATCAAGAGTGCTAATGAGGAACTTTGTTTGATATAGATAGGTAGTTTGTTCTAGAGTATGGGAAGTCTTTGGGACAGGAATCTATCCCTCCAGCATGTTCTGTTTATTGTGTTGACAAGGTTTACATCCCTAAAGCTGTAGCTTGGAGGAATTGGGATTTCTTTAAGTGGAGCATGTCCAACAGCTCTGCGTTTGACATAACTTTGTATGTTAGGCAGAGATCACCTCTGAGTAGGCGATATGCGATGGAGTAAAGCTGAAGGTTTTTGAGATGGTCTGCATAGGGCATCTGTTTGAGGCCGGTAATCCTCTTTGTGAGAAATTTCTGCAGTCTTTCCAGTTGTTGTAGATGTCTTGTGAGGTACATACCAAAAGGGGCGTTGTCCTCTATAATGGGTCTAATGAGAGACGAGTAGAGGGGAATAATGGCCTCTTTTTTCCTGGATGAGAAACCTTTTGTGATGAAGTGTGCCACATAGAAGGATTTCCTGACTACTGTGGTGATGTGATTATCAAAGGAGAGACTACTGTCCACCTGTGTCCCAAGGTCTCTTATCACACTTTCGGTGTTAAGTAGACTACCACCTATGTGGTAGCTCATGGTACAGAGTTTTTACCAAAGGGGATGACATTGCACTTTTTGGCATTGAGCTTGAGGCCATGGCTTTGACACCAGGCATCTGTCTCAGTGAGGCCCTTTTGTAGGATGGCCACATTGTTAGGGATTTCGATTATGGCTCCTAGTTTGCAGTCATCTGTGAACTTCGTTAGCCAAAGACCTTCTGTGTTAGCCTGTACTTCAGAAAAGTAGATATCAAACAGGAGAGGACCCAGGACTGAACCCTGTGGTACTCCACTTGTCTGGTCTGAAGTCGGATTTGGAGTCTGCTACTTTCACAGTGTGGGTGCTGACAGTGAGCCATTTGGCAACCCATCTTGTGACATAGGGATTTATACCTAGTTTAGTGAGGTTATCTATAATTCCAGAGTGGGGGATGGTGTCAAAAGCCTTGGTGAGATCTAGATAGGCTGTGTGCACCACCTTACCCTCGTCTACAGCTTTGGTGACTGCTTCAAAGAAGTCTATCAGGTTTAGGAGACATGTCAAACCCGAACTGGGTGGGGTCCAGAGTTTGGAGATTACTAATGTCTTTGTTTATAAGTTCCATAATGATATGTTCCATGGCCTTGTTTGTTCCATGTTTGTCATGACAAATACCGATTATATTTCTGAAATTTCTGCGATTTTGAATGGCGATGACAAATATAGTTTGGTCTCAAGGGGTGAGATCAACAGGGCTTACTATAAAGTTGATGTATTTCTACATGATGCATTATTTCAAGGTAACATCAATGAAGTGGAGTACGATTTTTTGATGGTTAATTTCCCTAGAATACCTACTTTGTTTGGTATACCCAAGGTGCACAAAGAGGCCGACAATTTACAATTTAGGCCCATTGTATCAGCTAAGGGATCTAAAACTGAAACTTTAGCTGCATATATTGATACAGTGGTGAAGCCCATTATCAATCAAGCACCGCACATCATTAGAGATTCATGGCATTGCCTTGACAGAATTAAGAATTTTGTGAGAGGGAATAGGGATTTTGGGTTCCTTACAATTGACATCGTGAACCTATTCTCAGTTATTCCACACAATGTGGGTTTAGAGATGTTTTTTGAAGCTATCACAAAGGATGGATTGTTGGAAGGGACTAAGGCCAATTTTGTACGTGATTTGATGGAATTAGTGCTTAACAACAATTTCATCAATTTTGAGGGTGACCTATTTCAACAAAGGTCAGGTGTTGCGATGGGTGCGAGATGTGCGCCAGCATTTGCCAATGCAGTTTTACTCACATGGGAAAGAGAGTACATTTTTTCATCAGACAGGTTTATGACCAATATATTGATGTACAGTAGATTTTTGGATGACATTTTAATTTTCTGGGAAGGTGATGAGAAAACGGCGGTTGATTTTGTCGAATATCTAGGTAATACAACAGAATTTTTGAAATTTACATTTCATTGGGACAAAAACAAAATCAACTATCTGGATATAACCATTAGTAAAACAGATAGAGAGTTTGAAAGTAATATTTTTAGAAAAGAAAATTATTCAAACTCACTATTACACTTTTCTAGTTGTCATCCATTTCACCATCGTAAAGGAGTTATTAAGGGGCAGATGGTGAGAACCTCAAGGCTGGTTAGTAATGATGTACAATTTAGAATGGAGCTTTTTAAGCTTATAGGCATGTTTCTGGATCGTGGATATCCATTGAAGCTCCTATTAAGTGTAAGAAGGGATGTCTTGAGGGGAAGGAAAGAGCGGTATGCACCTGTTTTATGCACTGGTCTAGGACACATGGGTGAACACAAAACTGATGTTGCAATTAAGGGGTCTGATGTAAAGATGATAGTTAAATATAACCCTAAATCATCAGAAGTGATTGGTATAATAAAAAACATATGGAATTATGTTTTAAGTGATGAGCTTAAAAAAATATTGGGTTCAGAACCCGTGTTTGTGTTTAGTAGGGGGGACAACATAAAAGGTATTCTGGAGAGAAAAAATAAAAGTCAGTACAAATCCATTATGAAAAAAATGTGGTTTCTGCAGATGGTGTAGATACATCAACGAGGGTAGTTATGTGTGTGTACATGGCTATAAATACACCATCCCTTGTCCTGGGCAGTGCAACTGTTGTACGAAGAATATTATTTATTTGGCAACATGTGCATCGTGTGAGGCATTTTACGTGGGGAAAACCATTAGGAGGTTGCAGGATAGAATTGCAGAACATGTTAGATCTATTAGGAAGAAGGACAAGCACAATGCACTTTATCTACACAGTAATCAATGTGCTGGTTTTAATAAATTCACATTTTTTGTCATAGGACGTGTATTAGATTATGGTGAAGGGGGAGATATACCCAATAGAGTAGGGGCTTTAGAAACTGTATGGCAATTAAGATTAGATGCCTGTAAGCCCCCGGGTTTAAACGATTATATTTCAATTAAACCTATGTTAAAGTTAAGGTCCCAGTTAGTATAGTGATTGGATACAATAGGTAGCAGGGACTTATGTTCGGTGGCTAATATAGGTCAACATTTTAGTTATGTAGTAGTGTAATTTGTAACACATTTCAGTATGTTTTTTATTTTAATATTAATGCAATTTATTTAGCTGGTTGCTTCTATGGATAGGATTGGTGGGTTTGTATAATGTGTTCTGAGTGTATAATGAATGTTTTATAGTGATATTTGATACTAATAAGTAGATTTTTATGGATACAATATCACCATTTATGATTAATATTACAAATTATGTACTAATGTGCACATATTATATTTAATTATATTTGTAACATTTAATTGTTCAATGTTCAGGATTGTTGTAATCAAGGGGGTGTGTTTTATGAATCGAGTCGTTAAATTTTTGTATTAAATTCTCTGTTTAAGTCTATGAAAAGGACTCAGTTTTCATTACAGTGTGGCTTTTTGTGGAAGAGACTGCATCTTTTGGTGGCCGTATTTTGTTTACTTGCAGACCAGGCTCGTTAGGCTAATGGGGTGGTAGTTCCCGGGGTCCGTGGTGGCTCCCCATTTGTGGAGTGGGATAACCGTCACTGTGTACCATTCAGTGGGCACAAAGCCTGAGGTGAGGCTATGATTGTACATGGTGCTTCGGTGGGGTGCCAGTTCATTCTGTAGTTCGTGTAGAACACAGCCTGGGATGTTGTCAGGTCCCATGGATGCTGTGTTCTTGGCTTTGGTGAGTGTGGTTTTTACCTGTGCAGTCGTGATTACAGGAACTTTGCATTCTTCCAGTATAGAGATGGGCCTTTTAGGGGGTGAGAGGGGGGTAAATTTAGCACTGAACCTATCTGCCAGGATGTTGGCAATATCAGTTGGTTCTGCATATTTAGCACTATTGTGCTGTAACTCAGAGCAGATCTGAGTATTGCCATTGAGATTCTTGACATAGCTATAGAATGCTTTGTGGTTGTCTTTAGAATCAGTGGTGATTTTGTTTTCGTAACTAGCTTTGGAGGATTTTATGAGGGATCTCAGCTTCTTACTGAGGCTGACCAGGGAGTTCCTCCAATCATGGTATTTTACTCTTTTTTGCAACAGTTTCTTTCTTCTGTTGTAGAGTTTGTTTATAGCAGGGGACCAACAGATTGGCTTCCTATTTTTGGAGGATAGCATCTTGGTTCTGTTAGGGATAACACGATCCATGAACTTATGTAAGTGCTTATAAAGTGCATTTGTGTAGGATTCAGCAGTCATACCTCTATTGTCCATCTGCGTGGGTGTTGTGAAGTTTGCCACTTCTATCTTAAGAAGTGTGAAGTTGGCTTTGGAGAAATTTTTTACGGTGGTTTCCCTAATGGGGGGTGGGGTGGGATGGGGTGTGGATGTCTAGTGTGATTAGCTTGTGGTCGGATCTGAACAATGAGGAATTGACCTCTGGTATGGAACACCGGTCACCCATGTTGGTAATGACCAGGTCTAGGATATTGCTGCCCCTGGTGGGGGTGTGGTTAAGTTGATCCAAGGTGTTGGAATTTATGAATTCCAGAAAACGTTGAGCAAAAGAGTTGGTACATGAGTAGTTTTCCCAGTTAATGGTGGGGTAGTTGAAATCACCCATTATTAGGTTGTTGGGTTGTGCCTTAATATTTTAAAGTGTATCAAGAAATGAGGAGTGGGAATCCTGGAGCATGGTGGGGGATCTGTAGCAAGTTGTTGAAGTCAATAATTTTGTCCTTGTACTGTGGTATCATTCTGGGAGATGGCAGGATGCTACTCAGGGCTAGGGTCATACCTGCCTGAGCTACAAGATCAGAGAGCTCTTCCATGTCTCTTTTCATGTAGTCCAGGGAGTTATGTCTCAGGTCATTCACACCAACATGGACAATGACAGAGTCATATTTGTACTTGTTGTTGAGTGACCTGAGTGCATGTGTTATGTGGCAGATCCTGGCACCCGACAGGCAGCTGACAGTAACTTTCTCTTTGTTTAGCCTGGTGAGTGGAACATCAGTGCACCTGACTATAGAGTCACCTATGACTAGAGTGTTGGGTACATTGTTATGCCTTATG
>NC_056738.1:40188304-40203304 GCF_019279795.1 Protopterus annectens
TTGTACATTTATGTATTTTTTATATATATATATATATATATATATATATATATATATATATATATATATATATATGGATATATAGTGTTGTCGCTAGGATTATCAGGTTTTTATTATATATAGTTATACATCCGCGGTGGTGGTGCTGCGGTAGTGTTGTCGCCTCACAGTAAGATGCTGTCCGGTTCGATTCTTAGGTAGAGCGTCATCTGCGTAGAGACATGTGTGAATGGGCGTACCTTCGTTGAAGGTTGTGCATCAGGGCTGGTAACTCGGCACGTAAAAATCAACTACCAATCATTAGCGGGCCGGAGTTCCGCTGTGGCGACCCCTAACTGGGAAAAGTCAAAAGACACAAACAAACATTATATATAGTTATACACCATACAAGTTTATATACATTTCTTATTTATCTTAGCTATAATTCCTTTAGTGTATGGTCTCTTTAATTGCATAACTGTGCTAATATGTACTGATGCACTAATTGTTATGTCCTTATTGGGTAAAACTGAAATTTTGAAACATCATGTGACTAACCTCCAGTATTTAATGAATTATGGGATTTTTAACTGTTGTCTGATGAAGGAGTAGATCCCTGAAAGTGCTTACCACTGTTTTGTAAGGATTTATTCTTTGTAACTTTGTTTTGATTCTTTCTTTATTTTTGTAATAAATTTCCCAGCTGTGCTCTTACTTTTGTTTCTTTTGAAAACATGCCCTATCTGTCACACATGTAATCAGTTTACCCACGTTCAGGTCACCTGCATGCATACTGTAGAGCACCTCAGATGAACAAGATAGGTCTGAAAGGTACAATCTGAACAAGTAAGGGCCTAGGACAGAGCCCTGTGGGACACCCTGACTGTAACTAAGAATTTCAGCTGTCCAATTGCTGTGTGATACTTGCCATGTGCTACTTGTAAGCTATGCAGCTATCGATCTTATCAACAGTAAATCAATGCCTAGTTCTTGTAATTTATTGATCAGTGTTTTGTGTATGATCCTTACAAATGGTGAAGTTAAATCAATATAAATTACATCACAGCACAATTTTTCATTCATGCTGTAATTATATTGTTATAGAACATCATGTTACAGCTGGTAATAGATCTATTTTTAACATATGCAAGCTGATGTATGGTTTCAAGTCCCAACCTTTCCACTTTTGACAATAACTTATCCAGTATTACCTTCTCTATTATTTTTCTCAACATGAAAGTAGACTTAAGGGTCTATATGACTTTGGGCTTGTCCTACCCCCCTTTCCCTTAAAGACAGGTTTAATAAGTGAATGTCTCTAATCTTGAGGAATATGACCTAGTAAATAATAAATATAAGAGTACTGCAAGTTCTTGCTGAAATGTTATCAGGTCATTATTACTACTTCTATCTCTTGCCTGTGCTGTGGATCCAGTTTGCCCAGTTCTTTTTCAATATAATCTATTTTGATTCCAGTATCTGAGGTTACTTGGATGTCACTGGAATAACTTATCACCCCCTTTATTGTGGAGCTAAACTGTTTTGCATAAGATTTTGTAAATATGTCTATAATTTGTTGTGTCTGAAAATAAACTTTAGAATCTGCACATAGTTTATCATTTAGTACATCTTTACTCCTTCCAAATCTTATGTATCTATAAAAAGATTTCTTATTATGCTCAATAACTGTATATAAATTTTCTTCAAATTTTTCTTGATCTTGTCTCACACTATGCTTAATTTGTTTGTCTAGTTTGTGTATTTCAGTACTATAGCTAAATGCATCTGCTGCTATCCTGGAACGTAAAGTCAGTCCTGTTGTGCATTGGTCCATTCTGTTTCACCTGTGTAACTAATTTTCCCTTGCTTTGACAGTATAGATTGTACAAGCTCAGATGTCATCCCCACAGTAGGTTCTTACTTTGAGTTTCTTTCGGTTGTGTTTTGCACTCGTTCTGCATCACATTGTACACAAATAGTTGGATCTCTTGCAGATATTTTGCAGTAGAGTTTAAGTTGCTTTTGAACTTCTTACTGGTCCGCTGCGCTACACGATATAGTTTCTGGCTGTCGTGATAGTGAGGAAAGTCAGCAACGTAGCTTTAAGTGTTTTCCCATTAAACACTGAAAAGGAAATAGATTAGTAGGCTGACTAGGAGTATTTCAGTGCTTTGTCAAAGCTAAATAACAATTGTCATGTGCGCTAGCATCACACATTCTCATTGTGTTCTTCACAGTCTGTTTTGCTCTTTCCATTTGTCCAGTGAATTACAGATATCTTGGACTGGTAGAAATATGTTTAAAGTCCTATTCTTATAAGCTATGAACCTCTTGGCTCCATTGTCTGAGATAAGGACATCAAAAATTTCACATCTGGAAAATATCATCTTGAGTAACATTATGACTGGTTATATCAAATGTTTCTCAGTTTGGTTTTCTGTGGGTATCTTTAGTAGTAATCCGCATAAATGAGATACTATGAGTCTTTAAAATGAAACAAATTAGTAGGAAACTTCTTCCATGCCCTTTCTGGAATTTCATGTGGCATCATCTCTTCATGTTACACACTTGATAATTCTTTATTAATTCTTGATCTGTTGAGGCATTCCTAGTCAAAGCACTATATATTTTGCCTTTTCTCTTACATTTTACAATTCCAAGAGGTGCTTTATGAGTTCTTCCCAGCATTTAGCCTTATTTAGTGATATTGCTTTGTTTGAACTGAATAACAGAATTTGAACACAGTTCATCTTATCATGGCGTGCACAGAAGTGGGACTTTGTTCTGTCCTTATGGCCATCCATTCATCGTCATGGCTTTTAGCAGCTGTATCTTTTATTAGCTGTGTTGCATGCTGTAAATGCACCATTTCTTCTGAAATTGGTAATACAGAATTATAGATATCACGTCTAAGCCTTGATTCAGCAGTTTCGCCTGACTGTTTAAATTCAAATGGCTGGTTAGCATCAAGCACAGAGAAATATTTAGCTCTTAGCATTATGGACACAGCTTCCTCTGACTTTCCTACATGTTCTGTACTTTGAATTTTGAATGTTGAAGTTCACTTTATTGCAATGTGTTGGATTGTGTGAGATGATAGTGCTCTTCCAGTGTGTTTTTTATTTCATTCCACTGTAGTATGACTACGGAGCTGCTATATGTAAGTCAGAGGGGGGGCGGTGTAGGGAGACAAGCCCCCACATAAGAGGTGCAGGGGGCTTGCCCCCTGCAAAAGAGATTTTTATGTTTTTCATATTTTTGAGTTATGCTTTTTAGAACTAAGTTTTAAAAACATTCTTGTGTCACAATCAAACATATGTAAAGTGTTTCCTCAACAGTCTTTTGTGGGTAATGCTCCCTTAAAATGTCTTTGTTAATGTCTTGCTGATTTATGCAAATTCTAATCTTGTCTTGTTCAACTACAGGAACCACATTGTTGACTCACAGAGTAGACTGTGTTGCTTTATTCCATTTTGATTCCTTTTCAATAAGCAACTTGCTCTCCTCAGAGTATGCACAAATGTTGAAATTTCTGCACGTACCTCAAAGCTATATTGAATATGAATGTAGCCTAGCCATGTGAACAATTCATCATAACTCAGTGGATTACTTTGCAACTATTTCTCACAATTGTCTGACTTATTTACTTCCTCAGTACTCAACTGTGTCACCTGTTTAATTCATGAATGTAGGAGTTATCTGTTAGACGAATGTTTTTAGAATTCTGCTCCTGACTGTGGGTATATTTGCTTTCATTAATGTGAGAGTCACGATGTGCATGAATGTGTTAATGTTTGCCTTCACTGTTTTCATGCTGCCCATTGGCACACTGAGGATGCAACTATGCACTGTGATATGCTTAATTGTACCCAAATGTTTAAAGCTGGTATTCCCTGTATATTAAGTTGTTGCAGTGACACAATTTAAAATAGAAAGATTGTAAAGTTTATTTTATAAACAAGACATTGCTCTTTTTGCCCTTTTGGTGTTAGCCTACAGTAGCAGAAGTGCTAGGAGTAGCTGCATCAGTTATACAACAGCATGCTTTCACTATTAATGCCACCACTTCCTTCTAGGGTGTTCAAAGTGGTATTTGGTGCCAAAGGAAACATTAGCATCAACATCTCCATTCAGCAAATAATCAACATCGCACAGCCTTGGAAAGGAAACATTGCCATTGGCGAGTGACATATCGTAATTTCGCCAAGCAGGAGATAATTAACACCACACAGCCTTAATTGAAATGTGGCACCCATAAAAGGATCCTTGGGAATGTGTGGCCTTTCCATTGCTGTGAAGATCAAGGTATGTAGGGTGCCACAGATTGCACATATATATCAATGACGGTCCCACCAGGCCCATAATCACAAAGGTTTGTGAACAGCAAGGGTTGCATTCTAGAGTTTCATGTGCTGAGGATTATAAGCAGTGTGTTCACAAAGCACCCAGGCAGTTTGCATGATTCACATGTATGACACCCATTTCAATTATTTTTGCTTTTTCTTACATAAGGCCATCTAGTTGGTAAGTGCAGGCACTGTGGCTAATGTTAATGTATACAGCTACATGCATAGCATGTCCAAATGTGTTAACTCCCTCCCAAGAACGCACACACACACACACACACACACACACACACACACGCACACACGCACACATGCACACACACGCACACACGCACACATGCACACACACGCAATTATGCTGTGTTGCAGGTGATGGTGGATATTCACTGGAGCTCTGGCTTATGACTCCAATATGGAAACTACAGATCATGGTTGAACTCCATTATAAAACCATGCAAACACAAACCTGCAATACTATAGCATGTGTGCTTGGCATTTTCAGACCTCACTGCCTTGATATACCTGGAAGGGATTCCCGTATGACTCTGCCATAGCCTGGAAGACCTTCATAGCATGCTGAATGCTCTATGCTATCTTGATGAGGAGACAGGTTGGGCAGCCCAAGTGTATTGGTATGGTCAGACCATGATCACACATGATCAGCAGGGAGAGTGAATCAGCACTCTTCTTTTATAAGAATATAGACAAACTGCAACAATAAGCAGCTGCACAGCTTCCCCGCCAATTGACACTATGGTGTCACATAGAATAAATATGATGCATGCAATGCTTGGTCAAGCCACACTGTACAACACACATTGTTACATGCATCACTCAGAAGGGAGGTTGGAGTTGGTCACAGTCATCATCATCATTATCATGTGCACAGGTGGCTGGCTACACAATAACATGCGTCTGTCTGCACATACTGGGTAGGGGAAACATGTCACAGGAAGCAGAGATGGGGGTCTCAAGCTGATAAGTATACTGTGTTAGGGACACTTTCTTATTGAGATGGGGTTGGAGTGTCACTACATGACCATGACCTGTGGTTATTTCACTGACTTGTTTCATTACAACTTGTAGTCTGCCATGGCAGGGAGGATGTGTGACTGTGGAACTGTGAGCTGGATGTATTCTGCTGGTGAGATTTCCTGAAACGTGAGGTTAGGTGTCATGGCTGCCCACAACTAGAGATGACAGAGCATTCCACACTTTTAGATGCAAGTCTTCCAGATGCAAGTGAGGACTATATTTCCTGGGATGGCCCCCTACTTTTCCACCCCAGTATATACCCTACCCTGACCTCAACCAACACTGTGCTTAGTAGTGGTGATGCTGGCAATCTTCCACATGGAGGTGGAGATGGAAGTAATATGTGCCACCACTGACCTCATAAGATCAATTGGCATTGCATGCATGGACTCATTGTCTTCAGGGATGTCATGAAATACAACGAGCTTTATGCTCGGTTGTATTGCAACAGATTGTACCTTGATGATAGTCTGATAAATTTGCTAATTGATCCTGAATGCTGCTGACATGTTGGTGGACAACAGTGGCATGTGATGATGGTGGGAACCTCTGCAAGGCTGTGCAATGGTTGTTCTTCCCAAATCTAAGCTAGTAGGTGAATGAATTTACAGGGTAGGCATTGCTAGTGCTCAGAGCATGCGAGTCCCTTCTCCCCCTTTGGGTGGAAAGCACTGAGATGGACTTATGTTCTTACAGAACTCAATTTCAGGTTTGTCCTTTGGTGTGGCCACACCTTCATCATGTACTGTGGTGGATATTCACCTAAGATGGAAACGGACGGTACCAATGTGTATCACAATGTGCCACACATGTCTGTGTCTTATCATCCTCATTGTTAGTCCATGTACAACTGCAATTTCTACCTGTTGTCCTACCCCAGCCTCTATATGATTCACTGTAGTAGTTATGCTCTGTGAATGCAAAACCAAAGACACATCTGAGTGGCTATGAGTACCTGTGCTAAAATCATGCCCCTGTGGCATGCCCACTAAAGGTGTCCATGCAAGACTGAGACATTCATAGATTCCTAGCCTTTAAAAGGCAGAGTCAGTCCACGGATCATAATCAGCTTGCTAATACCCACCATCAGAGGATGCCTCTGTGCAAGACAAACCTACCCCTGCTGTTGTCCTGACATACTGTAGCTGGATATCTGATCTTTTTATAACAAAACGTAAGCTATAGGTGCTGTGGCCAGAAGTGGCAGACAAACCCAGTATTGCATTGAAGAAAGATCAGGATTACCTGATCGCGCTCCCAACAGTTTGCAACCAGAACAAAATGTCAAAGTAATAATGTTGCATACAATAGGAGCCTGTAGAAGCTTGCTGCCATCTATGTTTATGTCTGTTCATAAGTGCTGACACATGTTTTAAATATTTTCAGTCCATTTTCAGGATAGAGTCAGTTATGGCAAACTTCCCACTGTGTCCTTTCACTGTAGATCTGAATGGTAGATTTGCTCTGCAGGCACCTCAACTAGGGCTTGCCCCTACTGGTGCTGTTCCTAAATAAACCTGATGTTTTTACCTTATAGAAAGAGCAGAGGAGATGATGAAGGAGTGAAAGGGAAAGCAAAGTAAGTCAGGCCTTGCAGAGGATGATGAAGCTGAATGCCTCACTGGAGGGGGAGTCTTGGCTGCCTCACCAACAGGTAGCCCAGTATCATTCCCTGATGTGGCTCAGGTGCAGCTGGATCAGGTGGTGGAGACTATGGTGGTGAAGGAGATTTGTGGGCAGGTATACAGAATAGAAGCAGAGCATCCTGGAGTGGATCACAGACTCCATCACCTGGCTAGACACTACCATCAGGGCACAAGGGGAGGGTGCGCAACATATCACCAGCAACCCTGTTTCATTAGCTGGTGATGGATCACAGTAATGTCCCACTGGATTTGTGCAGCAGATGGCACACCAATTTTTGTACCCACCATATCCCCAGCCATGTATGTCCCCATCCTCTTGTGTTATGCCTCCATACCAAATGCATTGTTCAATCCTCCCTATCACCATTTGATTACCCTGTTTTTGTCTCAGTCTATACCATGTCATCTTCTGCTAGTATGTGCATCCACTCCTGTTTCTCTGTGCTGTTCTTTGTGTCTGTCTGCCCTGCAGACTAAACTTTCTCCTTTCTTACTTTGCTTTCCCTTTCACTCCTTCATCATCTCCTCTGCTCTTTCTATAAGGTAAAAACATCAGGTTATACATTTACAAAAAAGTGTTGTCCTGCCTCCCATCCTATACACGTATTCTTTCTTCTATTTGCGCAACCGTGCAAAAAAATGTATTAGGCTGGACATAAAATCCTACTACACAATATTACAAACTAAATACCAACACAACCCACAAAACATTTGGAAAAATGTAAACCAGCTACTGAAATCCACCCAAAAGGCTACCCCCAAACCAACCACCTCTGACACTAAAGTTTCAATCGAAACACAATTCAACTCCCACTTTGTGAACTCAATTCTATCCTTAGTATCACAGGATAGTTCCTTCCACACTATCCCCCCCAATACAAATAACACTAATACAAGCTTTACCCTCAAAACAGTTTCCACCACTTCAATCAAAAGCATCTCCAAACTAAAAACCTCATCAACAGCAGCCGACCTACTCCCCAGCTATTTCTTGAAACTCACAGCAGATGCTATTGCTATCCCAGTCTCCACTCTCATAAACAGATCAGTTGTTGAAAACTATGTGCCCAAACTCTGGAAAATATCCTATGTTACACCCATACATAAAGGTGGGACCTCCACTGAACTTAATAACTACAGACCCATTGCTTTACTCTCCCCCCTGGCCAAAATCCTAGAAAAATGCATCCATACCCAGATGCTAAACTATCTCCTAGACAGCAACATCCTGTCACCTACTCAGCATGGTTTCAGACCTGCCCATAGTACCACTACAGCCCTTCTCTGTTTCACAGACACAGTAAACCATCTCAAAAATGAAGGCCTACAAGTGTCAACTCTTTTTTGGATATGTCCAAAGCATGTGACACAGTCTCACACCAAATCCTGCTAAACAAACTAAACCAATATCATCTATCAAATTCCACTCTTACCTGGTTCCAAAGCTACTTAACTGGCAGGTACCAAGCTGTGAAATGGAAAATTCTCTCTCTCCTCAGCTGCCCATAACTATAGGAGTCCCACAGGGTTCTATCTTAGGACCACTACTATTCACAGTCTTCACAAATGACCTCCATACCTCCACACAGCATGCATCTATAATTCAGTATGCAGATGACACTACCTTAATCTGTGCTGCACAAAACATTCCCACCCTCCTGCAAACAACTCAACTAGCATTCTCTGACGTTGAAAACTACCTTACCAAAGACCAACTTATCCTCAATCCAAAGAAAACTCAGTTTATTATTATAACCAGTTCTAACAAAAACACTAACAGTCAGTTTACTATCTACTCCACAAATGCTACTCCAATTGCTCCAGTGGCACAGGCTAAGCTATTGGGAATAACCATAGACTCCTACCTAAAATTTGATAGTCATCTCAACTTAACTATTAAAAAGTACATGCCAAACTGGGGTCACTCTACCGTATCAAACCATTTCTTACCAACAACACAAGATCAGCCATTGCTCGCTCCCAACTTCTATCCACCCTACTCTATGCATCTCCCATTCTGACTAATCTCAACAAAACTGTACTAAGCAAAATGGAAGCCTGCTATAACAGAATTGCCCGCTTTGCTGCAAATTGCTCATATAGAACTCATCACTGTACTGCTTTGAGACAGCTCCACTGGCTTGAACTGCCCAACCTCCTAACCTACAATCAGCTCTGCCTCTGTCATTCTATCTATTACCTCCCCAATAAGTGTCCTGCCCTCAAAATCCTAGTACAACATCACTCAGCCAAAAGGCCTCTTAGATCATCAAGCAAACTACTACTAGAAGTCACCAACAGCTACAATAGCTTTGGAGATGCACTATATAGTAGTTCAGTGGCTAAAAATGGAACTCTGTCCTTACTAGCACTCAAAACACATCATCCAAAGCCTCCTTTAAAGACCTCATCAGGCAACATCTCAAGCAAAGTTGGCAGTGCCATGGTTGCTCTCCAGGCTAGTGAAAGCGGATAACATATACATACTAAATCTAGAGCACTTGATAATAGTTTTCAGTCTTACTCACAAACACTGGCTAATCTACAATGTAAGTACTGTACCTGTGTACTATGTATGTATTCTACCTATGTTCCAAATTTCAGCTGTACACCACAAATCTATTAATTACCTTTATTTTTAAAATTTATATGTTTTGTTTGTTCTCTCCACTGTAATTGTTTATGTGCTGCATACCACTGTAAAACATGTCTCTTGTAATTTGTGTGTATACTGATCATGTCTAAATAACTAAATGTGTCTGTAATTTTTCTTTGTGGAGATTTTCTCCCCGGGCCTCTGCTGAAAAAGGGCCTTTACGGCTCATTCAGACACCCCCCGGTTAACAAATGTAAAATAAATAAAATAAATAAATATTTTGTATATTGACAGTTGCCCATGTAGCACTCCATTTGCAAATACTGTATAGCTATATAACTTTATGTGGTGCTTTATGCCACCTTATAGAACAATATACCAGCATATACACAGCTTAGCGACTGCATGTACTGATTTATTTTTGGGATCTATAGATACATGAATTCATATTTTCGTTTTTTGAAAAGCTCTGCACAATGTAACATGTGTCCTCACTATTGATTGTTTCTTGTAGGTCTGTGTATGTTCATCACTACACAGATGTGTCTACTTGCAGTTGCTTTTCTTCTCATTTGTGTACCTGCAGTGCAATGGGCATTAAATTACTCGCTATGTTACCATGTGGTACTGCCTTGCTGCTCAGGCATAGTGCAAGAATGCAGGGTATTTCTGTGACTCCTAACCTGTGTCTTTTCAATTACTTATGCATCAATAGTTTCTTACAGCCCTTGGTTTCCAGTAAAAAAATAAAATGAATGACTAGATGGCAGTTTTTTCTTAGGGTCACAGTACTGCCTGAATCTATGTTTTATGACTGATAAATAAACCTTTGGCTCATTACTAAGGTTTGTAAAATGCCTTAATTGCATCCTCCAGCTATGTGAAGCAACACTGCTATTTGTACTTTTTTGTATTGTTTTAAAGCTCTCCTTTCCCCATCTGACACATGGCTGGACTCCAGGCTGATCCTAGCACCTCCCCTCCACTCCCAGGAACCCCTTTACTTCCTTTCTACAGTCCCAGGTATATACTTTCAGTGGTCAGGCCTGTCAACACCTCAGAAAGTTGGCTTTATGATGTAACTCTTAGGGTGCGATGAATAAAGACCCAATAGGGAACAGTAGTCAGAGCAGGAGGAAACATCATACAGTGACTGTTGGTGAGTATCCCATCCCTAGGAAGAGTGATGTGCAACAATGTCAACATTCCTGGTGTGTGTGCCATCTACCCAGCAGGCAAAGGACATTACGTCACTCCCCCAACACAGCTATTAGCCCGTTAGACTTCTTGTGTCCACCAGAGATTGCACAGTCAGCAGTCTCTTTCCCCATCCTCTCCCCAAGATAGGACAGCTGACCTTTGACCACTTCTGCCTGCCACCTTTCAACTGGCCCTACAAGTGAAATAAGCCCATTCCCAAACTTTGATCACAGACAGTACAACCAAACTCCTTGCCTCTGCATCACCGGACCAGCATTTTTGTTATGTCATATGCAACATAAAGTATGTTAAACAATTGAAAAAATTATTTCCCATTTTCAGATGTTGGTGGAGTAAGTGGTAAAACAGATGTCAAGATAATGATAATTCTGCTGTTTTAAAATGCAATAATGGCTTTTTGTAGTTTCTTTCCTGAATGTCCTGCTTCTACCAGTGTCTTAGAATGTATGTCAAATTGAGTGATAAGCTTCTATAAAATATGCTTCAATTTTTCCTCTTTTGTTTCTTTATTTAGCTTATTTTCAGAATTTACAATTTTATCATTAATGAATTTTGTCTGCTAATCTAGTGTTACAAATGTGTTATTTCGCTGTTTGTGAAAAAATAGTGTGGTTGGTTCCAGCCTTATCTCCCTTTTTATTATAGTAGCTTGTCATTGTTTATGTCTATGGAGACCACTTGTCTTGGTTCCAGGCTTCAGCATGTGCTGTACATGGGTTTGCTTTCTGTAACTTTTCTAGGCCACAACAGGTGTTTAAAGACACTGAAGAGAGCTGAATATCTATCTATCTATCTATGGATGGTTGCTGTTCAGAATGTCACCAGTGGGAACAGCAGTATCATTTTACTATTAGTTCAGCACTTTGACAGTTGTAGACACAAGTAAGTGGGTAGGTGTTACTGATGGGAGAATGTGCGATTGTTGGCAGGTTAAGGTTCAAGTAAGGAAGATAGCTGTACGTTTGTGCATGTGTGTGTTGATGCTTATGCGTGTGTGAATGAGACTACCTATTGTAGTAGTATCATAGAAAGGGATTTTCTAAGGTAAGGGGCAGGGTTAGGGTTAGCTTGCATAAGTAATGCCATGTAGTGGAGGAGCAGGATTAATTTTTCAGTTTACTGTAATTTTACTGAAGTGCACTTGGTCGAATGACCGTATCATCAACTCATGTCCACGAAAAGTCACATTGCCAAAATACATACCGAATTCAACCTAGGGAGAAGCATTTACATGCATCGAGATGGGGTGAGATTTGTACGTCTGAAATATCGGAGTTCAGTATTTTCAATTTTCGAGTTTCAGACCGCACAAAGTGGATCTGACTGAGTGCACATCAGTAAAGTATTAGCAAACCTAATTTTTCATTGTTCTTTTTCAGTAACTAAGACTCACGAGGGTTTAACAACTGTTCACAAGCTTAAAAAACAAAGTGGTATTTTGATTCTATTTTGCAACCATTAAACAGGAAAGTACATTAATCTTCAGCATTTAAAGTTGCCTAGATTTTTAAATCAGTTTTGTGTAATTTTTACTGCAGTTTGGTGCATTTTCTCTGAATTAGAAGTTACAAGCTACTAATTGAATTCATTTTAATGTTTGCTCGGCATGTGCTGTTCCTAGCTATTCAAATCAGTTTTGAGATTTCTGCCCTTTTTTTTTTTACTTTTCTGCATTTGTACTGTGGTTTCTCTGAATCTGCAGTTATAGCTATTAATCAGAGCCATTTTAAAGTTTACAGTGCATTTTGAATTAAACAGTGTTGCTGTATTTATTTGCACTGTTTTTAGTTACTTTTCAAATTTACAGCAAACTGACAGTTGTGGCCAGGTGTGTGAGTTATTCAGAGCTTGTAGTAGATATCCTATTGGGAGGAAGGTAATTGCTGCAATTCTGGGGAAGATAAACACTACTGGTATGAACTTTAGCTGTTTTTCATTGGTTCTTTCATTTTTCCCTGTTTGTTTTACATTGCATGGAGCTGTGCTTAGAGCAGTAGGGTTGAAATGTGCACTCCACAGATGCAGGCTCTTTAATTTGTAAATGTTTCTAATATAACTAAAACACCTAAATCCTATCAGTAAATTGGCCTTTGTTTTGCACGGGTGCAGTAAGCTGCACATAGCTGCATAATGCACAGAGCCAAGCACCTAGCATCATAGATGTAGCTCACAACAGCACTACATTTCACAACATAGCTCACAGCCACTACAGATAAGCTCAACACTACTGTTATGCAAAGTTCCTGGGCTGTGCTTATCACAGTTGCATTTAAGTTTCTTATTAACCTAAACTGATATTAATGTGTTACTACAGTACCCAGCCATAAAGTGATAACATCTCAATAGACAATGAATCTCTGTTTTATTTAAGATCTGCAGCTCTCTGTAAATCAAATCAAGTTCTACTTCCCACTGGACAAAATGGAAGCTCAGCCTACTTATTTCCCCTGTGTTGCCAGATTTAAGGCATTAGGGATCCTAAAACAGTGTAGCAACTGCATGATGCTCATAGGTAATGAACTCATACTAAGCAAAAATAACTGTTTGTGAGAGGTGCACTTATTTAAGAGACATGGAGTCCTTATTCTTACAAAAAAACAATGACTGTGAGCATCACACTCATATATCACACACTATGCACCCAACCCTGCCATATAGTATAATATAATGTCCTATGCTGACGCTTCAACCATATAATATAATATAATGTGATATGTTGATGCTTTAACTATATAGCATATCATACTGTCATATGCTGACACTTTCACCATATACTAAAATATGTCATATGCTGACCCTTTAACCATATAGTATAATATAATGTCAAATGCCGACACTTTAACCATAAAGTATAATATAATGTCATATGCTGATGCTTAGCTATATAATATATTATAATGTCATGCTGATGCCTTAACCATTTACTATAATATTTACTATAATATAAAGTCATCTACCATATAGTACAATATAATGTCATGGGCTGACACTTTAACCATATCGTATAGCATAGTATAGTGTTATATGCTAACGCTTTAAGCACATCATATAATATAGTGTCATATGCTGATGCTTTAAGCACATCATATAATATAGTGTTATATGCTGACACTTTAAGCATATTGTATAATATAGTGTTATATGCTGACGGTTTAACCATATCGTATAATATAATGTTATATGCTGGCACTTTGACCATATCATATAATATAATCTCATATGCTGGCGGTTTAACCATATTTTATAATATAATGTCATATGATGGCACTTTAACCATATCGTATATTATAATGTCATATGCTGGCACTTTAAAGAAATCCTTACCCAAGCCTCCTAGACCCATAAGAATTAAGTATCAGTGAAAAGCAAAGTCAAACATCTCATCACATAATATCTCACAGTTAACAAAGAGTCTTCAAGAGACAAAGGGTCTAAATCTCAGTACTTCAGACCATCCTCAAACAAAACAACTCTATTCAAACCGGGGATCACACCAACAGCACTACTAGATAGGGGCCAAGGGTACTAGCTGCTAGTACAAGGGTCTAGGGAACTACTAAAGGGGAGGTGAATACCGCACAACATGGCTGGGCTAATATATGCCTTCGGGCAGATAGCCCAGTACCAACCTATGACCCTATGAACTTATAAAAGGACTCTGAATGGCAACTGCTGTAAATGCACCACTGTTTCTTTTTTTTTTACCCTCAGCTGCCTATTAATGATCGGTGCCCCCATGATCAGTATGCCCTTTTATCCTGTGTGGGATAAGGGCATCATCCAGACAGCTATCAGGGGTTTTTATTTATTTAATTTGCACATCCCCCAAGTAGCTGACATGCACGTCTGCTGTACCTTCCTCTGTGAGTATACAAATTCTAGTACATCCTCCAAGAAAGGTACAACATGAACATAGCCAGCATAGCCAAGTGTGCAACTTCTCCCATCTGCTGTATGCCAGGCACTGCTCACATCAGTAGATGCCAGCATTGTAGTGAGTTAGACTACCTTCCACCATTAGGATGCTGGGACCAGCTGCTTATTTGGAGGAATTGGCTCCTGGAACACTTGAGCTGCTAAACTGATCTCAGGCCGTAGTCGGGGCTTCTTCTTTCTGTGCCTCAACAAATGGTTTCTACAGACACCCATTGTCAGTACTGCAGCTCTGTGTACATTG